>NC_059204.1:57818298-58121391 GCF_020615455.1 Coregonus clupeaformis | reverse complement strand
ACTGTGAGATCCATTTTGACCTATAAGTTGGAGGGGTAATATCATTGACATGATGTACTTCACAATTTGAATTTTAAATCATATTAATTCAGTCATTACACACTGTGAAAGCTGAGACATTGGGAGCTGAAATGAAATCCTATTCAATTAAAATGTCCCTCCAAAGCTTCTTGGCACATTGCAAATAGTATTTCTGCTAAACTCTGTCACTCCCATCATAAAAATCCCAGACTAGAATTACTAGTTGGCTGTCCTTGAAGCTATAAGCATTTTTTTCATTTGGCTTGCCTGCTGTACCATTTAGTTGACCCATGAAATGTGATATTGACAGGGCTGGCCTTTTGGGAGGTTTTTTCTCATGGGCTCAGAGACTATTGTGGTTGTTTTTATGACGTAATGATACCATTCAAGTGGACAGAAATCACTCACATAAAATGTTCATAACCTCCACTGGTTGGTTAAGAAAAAGTATAGAACAGAACCTGCAGAAAATGCCCTCAAAAAGTTTTGTTTTGAAATTGGCTATGTCACAATGTGATATATAGAGCTTTCTATTTTGACTTTACAGTAACTGTGATTTTGACTTTACAGTAACTGTGATTTTGACTTTACAGTAACTGTGATTTTGACTTTACAGTAACTGTGATTTTGACTTTACAGTAACTGTGAAATTATTTGATTAAGTTCACTGTTCTCTGCAAACCACAAAGCCACCTTTCACCATTCTACAGTATGTGACTGATCCCCTCTCTCTCCTCTCCAGGTTTCTCTATCCTCCAGGCCATCATGGAGTCAGCGGTGGCCAATAACTGGCAGGTTACGGCCCGGTCAGTAGGCAGCATAGTGGACCCTACAGAGTACAAACGCATCATAGAGGAGATGGACCGTAGGCAGGAGAAACGCTTCCTCATTGACTGTGAAGTGGGAAGAATCAATGCCATACTGGACCAGGTACAGTACAGGAGGTTTTAACATGAATACACTGCTGCAGTAGCTGAGGGGGTTTGTTGAACTACACTTGGATGATGAGTTACCTTACCTGAAACATGAAGACTGTTGGAAGCTATCAGAGCTAATTGCATTGCAACCCGAGTTTGGATGTATTGGTGCTTGTGACATGGCTCAACTGAATGAATAGACAACCAAGGTTTGGTACCGTATTTAGACTCTTATACCTATGGAAAAAATTATCACACACACACAGTTTATGAGCTTTAGATCTTAGGTGGCGACACCACTAATTTAGTTGTCCTTTATGTGTGTGCATGAATTTAATCTTGATAATCTTGATTCTACAAAAGATGATTAAAAGTTTGGCTGTGCACTTCTTGTTTGTTTTCAAATACAAAGAGGACTTTATTCAAGAGAGTCTGATTCACCGACGTAGCTCTCTGGCTTTGTTCCATCCTTTCAAAGAAGCCTTTTAGGAGCCTCAGTCTGCCATTCAGTATGCCTCCATTCCATCAATACCTCTGAAAGTCCCATCTCCATTAGTAGGGACCTATCCTGGCACCTCCAGCTTTGTACTTCTTATTCCTTTTCCATTATTACCCTCTAAGACATTTAACAGGGCTTTTCCATTACCCTCTAAGACATTTAACAGGGCTTTTCCATTATTACCCTCTAAGACATTTAACAGGGCTTTTCCATTATTACCCTCTAAGACATTTAACAGGGCTTTTCCATTACCCTCTAAGACATTTAACAGGGCAGTAAGGCTAAACCCCTTACTTAGAGCCTCGTAATAACCTCACACACCACAAACAGAGGGAACATTCTCTCTTTAAGGGGGTTATGGTGCAACATAACCAAAACACAGGAAAAACTAAATTAAAGCTTGTTGTTGGTTCTTGTTTGAGGTCGACTCTTAGGCTACATTTTCACTTAGGAATAACAGCTACTATTAACAATGGTTCCCCGTTTCCTAGGTGATCAGCCACTGAATTGGCCATTAGTGTTGATTTTTATGTATTTGTTTATGTCTGCTGTGCACAAGCTTGGAATGGGTTCACTAATGCTATTGTCAAGGATTTATTTTAATCCCAGTTGTTTTATTTTTTTGCTTGCTACACTCAGGATGACATTTAATGCTGATATACAGAGTTTGATTAATTAGCGATGTAATACCCAACTGATAGATTATAACTAAATGCTTTAGGTTTTTTCATAAAACATGTTTCCTATGAGTTTTTTTCTAACATAATTGATATGTTTGAAATATCCCCTGAGCAGTGACATAGGTCAATGGCCTTTTTTCAAATGTTCTATCTGTCAATTGAAATTGAAGTAATGCCACAATTTGTCATTTTTAGTCAGTGGTGTTGCAGGGTTTTCTCTGAAAATGTAACAGAGCTCTAATGAGATGGAGGGCCAGGGGCAGACGGCTCAAAGGAATGGGATTGACTGACTGACTCCCAGGACCTTCAATCCACACAGGACTTACACTCTTCATAATTACACTGTTTGTTTCACCCATGCTAGGTTTCCTCTATGTTTTACACAAAACCTACAGGGTTCATATGATGGTGGGTGGGTGGGTGTGTGTGTGGGCCTCATATTCATCATTAATCATGGCTGAACGCTGACCTTCTTGCCTTCTGCTGAGGTGTGTGTGTGCGTACAGGCCTCTGCCTCTCATATAATGATCCTTCATTATGATTGTGCTAAAGAGTTTTACTGTGACCTTTCAGACAGATTTGCCACTTGACCTTGAAGGATGTATCTGAAAGTGACCGGATATCACTTTCTCATTCAGGTCAGGAGAAATGTATACCTGTCCTGACTGATGTGAGAGGTTGAAATCTGGACATGTATTAGCAGAATTCAGCTTATTAATTCTGAGCTGTCTTATGAATACCAATATGGTCATTCTGTTTAACATCACACAATTGTAAGTGTAATATCTCTGATTCTGAGTCCTGACTGCCACAGCCCCAGTGTGAATGTTGAAGCCATCGGTGGCTCTGGTGTTTGAGACTGGCAGGACACGTCTGGGTCTCTCAAGGACGATTCATTATGTGGGTCGTCACATCAACACTTTGCTTTAATATCAGCAGCTCCCAGTGTAAGTAGGACACGCGCCATCCAATAATGGCATACAATCAGCCTGCTAAAAATAGCCCTAGCCTCCTAGCCTGAGGGAAGATCTCACACAAAGTCAGGCAGGAGCCTGAACACAACCATAATCACTCAACGATGCACTGGGCTGGATGGGATAAAGAGAAGCCACCAGAAACCAGCAGCCATTTTGAACTGTATTCCTCTATGTGTTGATTGGTGGGGTCTGGGAGTTTGCCCTGCCCTGCAGGCTCTCTCACCATATTAAAGGTATCAACCTGCTAATCCCCTCAGTAAAGAATAGGCCCAGGCATGAATGGACCTCACTCTCACAAGCTGCTCATAAATGACTAAGTGACACGTGTGTAATCCTGGCCACAGGACCAGTTTACCACGAGAGAGAGAGAGAGAGAGAGAGAGAGCTCATGGGAATGGAGCCACGCATGCAGCCTCCCTCTGCTGTGCTGTGTTCTTCTGGGTGGTGGAGTAGGAGAAATTGTATAATGCCCGCTAGTGGACTAGAATTCCACACCCACAGAGAAGAGGAGGAGAAGTGGGAGAGGAGGGTGGATGAGCTGGACTCTGCTGGAGGGGGGAAATGGGAGCTTGTAGAGGGAACCTGACTGTGTGTGATTTACCGTATTGCTAAATGGTTTGTTTTACATAGATATCAATGTCAACGGTATGACGTGATACACTGTCTTTGTAGTAGTACTGTAGTTATAGTATTATTTGTACACATTTGTATGACCTTTTCCTGCTGAATTGTTTTATCCGTTAATTAAGCAAAGAAACATAGAGGTTTAAGTAGATTTGAATCCTAGAGATGCCAGTTCCCATTCTGAAGGAGTTGGATGACAAATGACTCTAATAGAGCAACAAAAAGAAAAGGCTCCATCAGTGGGAATGCTTTTAAAGGCAGCCAAATCCTTTGGAAGGCACCGGGGTATAGATGGAGTCCTGCACAGGGCCGCGGCTCCAGTCTGCTTAATTAAAATAGATTCCCCAAGGAGTACTTAGGCTAATGGTCCAGCAGCAGCACAACCCAGTACAGCACAGCACAACCAGGAGGAGAGGAGAAGAGATGAAGATAACTGTGCTTTCTTACACAATGGGCAGGAAAGAGAGAAAGCCCTCTCTCTCCCAGACAGACTGATGGGCTGGTTTCTAACTTTTACTGCAGAGGAATACAGCAACACATTTCAGCTAGGACTTCATCTGAATGTTAATGTTAGTGTGTCTAATCTCATCACCCAGAATCAAATCTTCCTTTGTGCTGGCCATCGGTTTGATGGCTACTCGGTTTGAATGTTAAGGCTGTCATGAAGGACTAGTGTGTTTCAGTCTAGAATCTTAGGTTAATCTTCATAGATTTGTTATTTTTCTTAGTGATGAGGTATTATGCCTTTTGAAGGGTAAGAATGATTTATTATCAATCATCCTGTTTTTAATCACAAAGGGAATTGACTAAATGTCTACAGATGTAGGATCTTCATTTGAGCCTGTTTACTACAGCAGAAAAACCCTGCAGGACCAGGAAATGTGAATTGTTATGTGGATTATAATTCATGGAATTTTGTAGGGGTTGATACATTTTTACATGGAAATTACAAACTTCAGAAGCCTTTTTTAAACCTCAAATACACTACAAGTTTTACATTTCCTGCAACAGGGTGATCAAATTAAGAATGTACATCTGTAGCTGTTTTCTCCTGGCCATGAAATGAATGCGCCACCCTCTGGCTCCGGCTGCAGACACAGCTAACAGCTGACCTATGGTCACACTGTGATGGATTGACTTTCAGCGAGGGAGTGGCTCCCTCCTGTTAGCCTGTCGCTCCACAATCCATAAGATTCATCCTAAATGAATGAGATGCATCACACATTGACCACACGTTGACCACACATCACTAGCTAATATTTGAGGCTGATTTGTGAAGAGGACAATAACTATGAACATTCCTTGATGGCACCCAGGCTGTCTATTGCATTTATTGTTCATAAAAAATGGGGGAACCAATCAATGCAGTCAATACTGGAGCTCCTCTCTCACTCTCCAAGTGTGCAGTTGGATAGGGTCTAGAGTGTTTGACAGTTCTCCTTTTTCACTAGGCCTTTGAAGAGTATTTCCACCCCCCAAAGGGGTTGGTGGTGAGCTATCCACCCTGACTAGGGAGGTGGAACCATAGAAATAGAATGGAATGACATTCTATTTGTCTGGAACACACTGGCCTGGTCCACCTAGCCCCTGACCAACCAACCTGCCAAAACCAACAGAGACAGGTTCAGATCAGGAAGTGAACCTATGTGGCTGAGGCATGAGGATGACCCCACAAACGTCCCCATCTGTCTGTTTTAGGTGCAGGCTATAAATATGATCATCCCAGGGGAAGCAGGAAACTGGAGTGCCAGGATCCAAAAAATATTTGTTATGCACACATCACATGCTTTATTATGATTTTTTTATTTTTTTTATCTTAGTCCACTTTTCTAGAGAACAAGATGTATAAAACAGCACATAATGCATCCACAAGCTATTATGCATACTGTCTTCATATACAGCAATTATGTCTCCTAGACTGGAACTGGCCTCCTTTGAATGTTAATGCGTATGAGTCACTGAAATACCTAAACTCGCCCTACTTGCATGTGTGCTTGCGCATAGGCACACACACACACACACACACACACACACACACACACACACACACATACACACACACACACACACACACACACACTGAAGAGTGGCTTTTCATTAGAAGGGACTGAAATTGGATTTGCATAGTCATACGTCTCTGCAACAGAGAACCAGCACAGAGGAACACAGATATATTCCAGCTTTCCGCATTTCAGATCACAGCGCAATATTAAGTTACTCATGAATTACTACGAATGAAACAGACTTCAATATTTGAGCCAAAAAGAACATTTCAAATGGCAAATTTTTAGAGGCCCGCATATAAGCGAATGGCCTGTGTTTTACGGTGTGATGCAGTTAGCCCGTTCCTTTCTTTCTGTGACTCTTCAGAAGAGAGTATTAGCTGCTGGCTCCAGGCGCTGCAGCTTCATTAAGTGCTTGCTGTGTTGTCACACTTGGACCACCGTGGCTCCTTCCCTCTCACATGGATGAATCCCAGATAAAGGGCTTTTTGTTCCCTGTTCTTTATTAATTGATCTTTTTGATTATGCATACTTTCTCACGCATGGTGCCTTGCCTGCCTGCCTGCCTGCTGCAGGGAGGGATGATGAGAGGCTGATGGGCAGGTTGGTTTTGCATGTGAGATCAGATCCTCCACTGCAGACAGAGTCCCACTGTCAAGGAGCCTGTTTGGGGGAGCAGGCCTGCAGGCAGGACCTGAGGGAGGGGTTACTGGTGTAGGCGGAAAATGTCAAACACAATGAAATGATTGAGCACCGCCTCCCAGGGTAATGGGATTTAGTGTGGAAAGTGTATGGGGAGGGTAGGGAGAGGGACTGAGCTGTAACCTTGGAGGTTGAGGATGTTCTCTCTCCAGAGACAATTAGGACATATTAAAGGGACTAAGCAGATGATGGTTGAAGGGTAGAGGTGTGAATGAAAGGACTGACTGGATGCTGTCTGAATGGGTAGATGGATGCCATTACAGATGAAGACTTGTGGGTCATTTTGTGAAGATGTCCTTTAATGTGATAAAACAGTTCTGAGGCAGAGAGTCCTAATCCTACACTGTTTCCTTTGTTACATCTAACAATACAGTCCTCAGTGACATTGAGGGAGGTGGAGGAGATGTGAGAATTGAATAAGCGATGCAACGCAACACATTGTATCTCCTTGCCTTGATACTCTTACAATAATAGTAATTCATATTGGGGGTTATTCAAAGGTCAAGTGAAACGTACCGTAAGTTTACCACCAGTTCTTTATTGGAATTCATAGGAATTTTCTCGACTATTTTACAATGTGTATAATTCTCTCCTACGTAACACTGAATGTTTGATATTCAATAGAGTTGCAGTGGCTGACACGTAGAGAGCATCCTTGTCAAAACTGTGGGGGAGGAAGCCTAAAAAGACAGTGAAAATAAAGTAAAAATGAACTCCCTTTCTCCACCCTCTCAGTACTGGACTGGATGGACAGTATCTCCATGATGAAACCATCTTGCTGTTCTACTCTGTTCCGTTCTGCCAGGGATTAAGAATGAGAAGTTTGGTAACCTATCTCAGAGTAACTTTGGTGCGGTAACTAAGCCTGAACTAGTCATTAGAGCAGGGGCGCAACTTTGGTTTTAGAAGTGGGGGGGGACGTAATAATAATAATTATTTTTTATCCAGTCAGATTAACACTCCAAACAGCCTACCCGACCACTCAGAGGCATCTGCATGGTCCTAAAGCACACCATTGCCTTGTTTTGTATCACATTCCAATGATAAACCCCCCCCTTCCCCAGTGAAGGCCCCTGCATTAGAGTAAACACAACAGCTAGCGTTGGTTGTTCATGCCCGCCTGCCCGCTATCACTGGGAGAGAACAGTTTTGTTCCTAATTAAGTCTATAATACAGCCCTGTGGCATATACAGCTACAGCAGAAAATGGCAGAGAGCACTTTACATTTGAGCAGGCAGTTGTGTTATGAAAGGGGAATTTTTCTGCGGGCCTTCAGTCCTGACCTTATTTTACACATTGACGGTAATGCAAAGGAACAAGCATTGTCATTGCAGCACAAGTCTCACCCATGCACACACACACACACACATGCAAACACATACCCAGACCCTGTAAGATAAACACACTCATATACGTATCAGACATTACCCAAGGAACCTTATTTAAGAAAGCCAATTATTCTGGTTTGTTTGTTTTTGAACTGAAAGATGACAGTTGAGTCTGTGCGGTTTCTGCTGCTCAACAAATTTCACTGATGGGGATGGTGGTGGTGCACTATATTTGCTCATTAGAGCAAATAGACTGGAGACCCACAACTTTGACCAAGTGGATCCACGCTCTACTACTGAGAACTAATAGATGCATTCAGGTTCCATTGTGTCTTCTTGGAACAGTAGATGAATAGAGTACAGTACAAGACTTCCAGACGAGCTAAACCACTTCTATGCTCGCTTCGAGGCAAGCAACACTGAAGCATGCATGAGAGCACCAGCTGTTCCGGATGACTATGTGATCACGCTCTCCGTAGCCGATGTGAGTAAGACTTTTAAGCAGGTCAACATTCACAAGGCCGCAGGGCCAGACGGATTACCAGGACGTGTACTCCGAGCATGTGCTGACCAACTGGCAAGTGTCTTCACTGACATTTTCAACATGTCCCTGACTGAGTCTGTAATACCAACATGTTTCAAGCAGACCACCATAGTCCCCGTGCCCAAGGACTCTAAGATAACCTACCTAAATGACTACCGACCCGTAGCACTGACGTCTGTAGCCACGAAGTGCTTTGAAAGGCTGGTCATGGCTCACATCAACACCATTATCCCAGAAACCCTAGACCCACTCCAATTTGCATACCGCCCTAACAGATCCACAGATGATGCAATCTCTATTGCACTCCACACTGCCCTTTCCCACCTGGACAAGAGGAACACCTACGTGAGAATTCTATTCATTGACTACAGCTCAGCATTCAACACCATAGTGCCCTCAAAGCTCATCACTAAGCTAAGGATCCTGGGACTAAACACCTCCCTCTGCAACTGGATCCTCGACTTCCTGACGGGCCGCCCCCAGGTGGTAAGGGTAGGTAACAACACATCTGCCACACTGATCCTCAACACGGGGGCCCCTCAGGGGTGCGTGCTCAGTCCCCTCCTGTACTCCCTGTTCACCCATGACTGCATGGCCAGGCACGACTCCAACACCATCATTAAGTTTGCCGACGACACAACAGTGGTAGGCCTGATCACCGACAACGATGAGACAGCCTATAGGGAGGAGGTCAGAGACCTGGCCATGTGGTGCCAGGATAACAACCTCTCCCTCAACGTGACCAAGACAAAGGAGATTATTGTGGACTACAGGAACAAAAAGAGGACTGAGCACGCCCCCATTCTCATCGACGGGGCTGTAGTGGAACAGGTTGAGAGCTTCAAGTTCCTTGGTGTCCACATCACCAACAAACTATCATGGTCCAAACACACCAAGACAGTCGTGAAGAGGGCACGACAAAGCCTATTCCCCCTCAGGAGACTGAAAAGATTCGGCATGGGTCCTCAGATCCTCAAAAAATTATACAGCTGCACCATCGAGAGCATCCTGACTGGTTGCATCACCGCCTGGTATGGCAACTGCTTGGCCTCCGACCGTAAGGCACTACAGAGGGTAGTGCGTACGGCCCAGTACATCACTGGGGCCAAGCTTCCTGCCATCCAGGACCTCTATACCAGGCGGTGTCAGAGGAAGGCCCTCAAAATTGTCAAAGACTCCAGCCACCCTAGTCGTAGACTGTTCTCTCTGCTACCGCACAGCAAGCGGTACCGGAGTGCCAAGTCTAGGTCCAAAAGACTTCTCAACAGCTTCTACCCCCAAGCCATAAGACTCCTGAACAGCTAATCATGGCTACCCGGACTATTTGCACTGCCCCCCCCACCCCATCTTTTTACGCTGCTGCTACTCTGTTAATTATTTATGCATAGTCACCCACATGTACATATTACATCAACTACCTCAACTAGCCGGTGCCCCCGCACATTGACTCTGCACCGGTACCCCCCTGTATATATAGCCTCCCTACTGTTATTTTATTTTACTTCTGCTCTTTTTTTCTCAACACTTTTTTGTTTTATTCTACTTTTTTATTAAAAATAAATGCACTGTTGGTTAAGGGCTGTAAGTAAGCATTTCACTGTAATGTCTGCACCTGTTGTATTCGGCGCATGTGGCCAATAAAATTTGATTTGATTTGATTTGAGTGGCTTGCAAAATTATTCACCCCCTTGGCATTTTTCCTATTTTGTTGCCTTACAACCTGGAATTAAAATGGATTTTTTGGGGGTTTTAATAATTTGATTTACACAACATGCCTACCACTTTGAAGATGCAAAATATTTTTTCTTGTGAAACAAACAAGAAATAAGGCACAAAAACAGAAAACTTGAGCGTGCATAACTATTCACCCCCCCCCAAAGTCAATACTTTGTAGAGCCACCTTTTGCAGCAATTACAGCTGCAAGTGTCTTGGGGTATGTCTCTATAAGCTTGGCACATCTAGCCACTGAGATTTTTGCCCATTCTTCAAGGCAAAACTGCTCCAGCTCCTTCAAGTTGGAAGGGTTCCGCTGGTGTACATCAATCTTTAAGTCATACCACAGATTCTTAATTGGATTGAGGTCTGGGCTTTGACTAGGCCATTCCAAGACATTTAAATGTTTCCCCTTAAACCACTCAAGTGTTGCTTTAGCAGTATGCTTAGGGTCATTGTCCTGCTGGAAGGTGAACCTCCGTCCCAGTCTCAAATCTCTGGAAGACTGAAACAGGTTTCCCTCAAGAATTTCCCTGTATTTAGCGCCATCCATCATTCCTTCAATTCTGACCAGTTTCCCAGTCCCTGCCGATGGAAAAACATCCCCACAGCATGATGCTGCCCCCACCATGCTTCACTGTGGGGATGGTGTTCTCGGGGTGATGAGAGGTGTTGGGTTTGTGCCAGACATAGCGTTTTCCTTGATGGCCAAAAAGCTCAATTTCAGTCTCATCTGACCAGAGTACCTTATTCCATATGTTTTCCGATGTGCCCTTGAGCAAGGCACTTAACCCTAATTGCTCATGTAAGTCACTCTGGATAAGAGCGTCTGCTAAATGACTTAAATGTAAATGTAAATGTTCTAACTGTGATGTTGTTTCTCCTGCAGGTAGTGACCCTGGGGAAGAACAGCAGAGGCTACCACTACATCCTGGCTAACCTGGTGAGTAGAGTAGCACAACACAACAGCCCTCCTCTCTCTCAGGGGCTGTCTCAAACATTTATGAGAAAATGGGATTTGGAATATGGAATTTGAACAAACTGTACTTTTACGAACAAATAAGAACACACATTATCAGCACCAACAAGAAAGTTTGAACTTTTTATGCTTAGCTTGCACCGTTATCCAGAACACAATATCTCAGAAAACACTTTCCTTTTTTAACTGTAAAGGCCATACAGATGAACCCAGTTGTTGGGGACAGATTGTTTGATGCCTGCATGTTGTTGGGTACCTCTGGTTTCACTGCAGGGCTTTGCTAACATGAGCCTGGACAAAGTGTTTGCTGGAGGAGCCAACATAACAGGCTTCCAGATCATCAACCCAGAGAACCCTATAGTCACACAGTTCCTCCAGCGCTGGGAACGCCTAGACGAGAGGGAGTTTCCTGAGGCTAAAGGCACACCACTGAAGGTACAGTACCACACAGCTGTCAATGTTGTGTGGAAGTTTTATTTACAGCATGAAACATCCTTCTCTCTGCCCATATTTACTTCTGGCCCTTTTTCTCTGCCTATCTGTTCATCTATCTGTGTTTCTCTAGCAGTATCAAAGACATAACATTTTCACTCACTTGTCAAAAGGAAGGCTGTACTATTCTACTTAAAAGCTTTTGTCAAATTTAACCAGATAAACTGTCAGTGAGGCAATAGTAAAATCAAAGTGGCAAAAATAGGTTTTCGGTTTGAAAGTACTACAGTATGAACTAGCTTTGGCATATCAGGCAGCAGCAGACTGCCAATCACCAATTACTCCTGAATAAAACAAACCTTGAGGCAGAGTAGCAGTGGGCTGTTCAGCTACTGCTGTACCTACTTGATAGACTCATTTTCACAATTTATTCAATTTTCACATTGTGCTTTATATGTAAGCGTGCTCATTACACAAACCAGCAAGTACCCTTTGGACTGCTCTCATAATGTCATGATCTGCTGTGGTGGTTGTGTTTCAGTACACGTCGGCACTGACCCATGATGCCGTGCTGGTACTGGCAGAGGCCTTCCGGTACCTGCGGAGGCAGAGGGTGGACGTGTCCCGGAGGGGAAGCGCTGGGGACTGCCTGGCCAACCCGGCTGTGCCCTGGAGCCAAGGCATTGACATAGAGAGAGCACTCAAAATGGTAGGAGGGATCTTCACAGATGCCCAGGTGTACCCCTGTTACCATGCCTTTAAAATATAGTAGGATATTTTGACTATATCTTGACTATCTTTACTTATTCAGTTGAATTCTGAATTCTGCTTACAAACCAAGCAGAGTGGTTGTTTTGTGAAGGTTATTACGGTTCCTTGTGTCATGGTGTGCTTGGCAGGTCCAGGTACAAGGTATGACAGGGAATATCCAGTTTGACTCGTTCGGTCGGAGAGCCAACTACAGCGTCGATGTGTATGAGATGAAAGTAGGGGGGCCCAAGAAGGTAAGTAGAAAGCAGTACAGTGGCTTAACATGCGGATTACAATGAATAATGAAATGTTTCTCCAATACCCATACATTCTAAATGGTAGGAATTTTGGGTAGGCGAAAATATAAAGTTTTATAGTATGTGAAAATTGAGTATGCTTTAAATGCCAGGATGTCACACTCATTTCGGCTTTTCATCTAGTATAATTCGATGCACACTTAAGGAAGAGAATAGATTTTTTTTCCCCCACGTGTTTTTGACAACAGCTGATAATCAGACATGGTGACACGCTGTACCAAAATGAATGAATGGTGGGAATCAACACAATTGCACATTAGATTATGCATTCTCAGTATGGATGAGCCAAGTATGTTGATATTTGTTGCTTCAATTTCATTAAACAGGATGTTCTAAATAGTATGTAGTAGGATAGTACACAGTATGCAGTTTAAGTCATACCAGTCCTCTTTCTTTCTTTCTTTCTTTCTTTCTTTCTTTCTTTCTTTCTTTCTTTCTTTCTTTCTTTCTTTCTTTCTTTCTTTCTTTCTTTCTTTCTTTCTTTCTTTCTTTCTTTCTTTCTTTCTTTCTTTCTTTCTTTCTTTCTAACTGAGATTACATGTTAAGCTAGCTCAGTTATATGGACTGTAAATATCAATACACAAGTAATTACACATTAAATATTTTAGTAGTTAAACATTAGCATGACTCCATGACCTCGTCCTGCATGCTCCCTTTGTGCTCTGTCATACCTGGGGCAGAGGGGGCCAGAAAGGGGATACACCAAGGCTGTCTGGAGTAGTGATATTATATTAGCCAGTAACCCCACTACCCCCCACACATACTGGCCTACGGTTCGGGCGCTGTCGCCATGGTAGCTCTTTGGCTCTGAACTCTGACGGGGTGCCCACAAAATCTAGGACCAAAAGGAGGTGCCCCCACATTGTCCACATAGCTCAGCTCATCTGGCCCACTGCAACACAGCGACCCATAGGTGTACACACACTGTGAGGCAATCTGCAGTGAGAGCTGAGTGAGGAGAGAATGAAAATTGAACAGAACAGAGAAAATAATAGAATACAACAGAACGGAAAAGAACAGCAGAACAGAAAAAAACTGAACAGATAGCTAGAACAAATGAATAGACATTTTGTAAATCTCAGCAGTTATTGAATAGGTTCACAGATGTCAGATGTACATTTTTAGTAGCAGCTCTACATATGCTTAATGTTTATACATATACACAAGCATTTCGCTCCACCCGCTATAACATCTGCTAAACACGTGGATGGGACAAATAACATTTGATTTGATTTGATGAGCAGAAGCCCTCACTCTGTAAATTGCAACTGAAATAGCTTATGGCTGAATAAGACATATTTATTCTTTTTTTTTCTTCTGGTATTAGTATTGCCAAGCAGCATGCGAGGAGCATCCCACTGGGCACAGACGTCAGTTCAACGTTGAGTTGTCAACTATTGTGTATTCAACGTGAAATCAACAAAAAAATTCACCATCTCATTGGAATTAGGTTAAAAGTTTGGTGAAAGAAATGACGAAATTCCCTTACGTTGATGACTTTTTGCGAATCCAATGAGTTTTCCATGTTGATTCAACTTCATCACATACATTGTTGGAGGTTGAAATGACGTGGAAACAACATTGATTCAACCAGTTTTGCCCAGTGGGATTTGATGAGCAATAATGTATGGTTATGTAAAGGACCAGTGACTGAGAGGGAGATTAGCTGAGAGTTGAATGCTCTTTTCCCCCACTGTATCTGTAGCAGAGGTTGGAGCGTCATCTCCAAGCACAGCGCCAGTACAGGGCTTTTTATCTCACGTATCATCACATACCCCCCTTCAGGCCAAGACTCTCATCAGACATGCTCACCTGCCAACTGCACTTGGAGGCTTTACTTACAAATGTCTTTTAAATGGCTGTTTCTTGTAATAACTATGATGTTTCTGTCACTTTCAGACCGGGTACTGGAATGAATATGAAAAATATGTATATATTGTGGATGCGCAGGTCACCAACGAGTCCTCTTCTGTGGAAAACCGAACGATTGTGGTCACTACTATTATGGTACACTTTCCAAGCAGATTTTAAATGTTCCACCTCTAAAAAATTCTGCCACTCAAGGTCAAGGTGTCCATTGTTACATTCTGTCCTGGGAGGGTAGAACTATTTTCTTTTGAGTTGCTTTCCATCCACTCACTACATGTTGAAACAGTCGATGCACAAAGAGTGTTTCAACTGTATCCGTGTGGGTGATAAAGCATTTTGATTTTCCATATTACGGTGGCCTGTTGTAGCAGTGACATCACAATAACGGCTTTGGTAATGAAACTAGTTAGAGCCTATAGACTTCATCTAATACACATTCAGTGCATACGTACGTAAGTAAAAACCTGTTTCTTACTCATTAAGTAAATGGTCAATGATGACGGGGATAGATACAACAAAACGTCCTGTAATGATAAATTGTTTCTCTCTGGGGACGCAAAATAACTGCCATTTGAGGAGGACATAAAAAGCTTTGGTTTGTTTATCCCCTTGTTCAAATCTATTTTGAATCGACCATTATGAGTTCTGTACTGAAGTATAACCTCTGCGGCTTCCTCCAATATCCAGAGATATTAGGGGTCAAAGGTCAGGGATAGTTAGAGATATTATAGATAAGGTATTTTTAGTTCAAGCAGAGAGATTAATAAAAATCAGCAGGATGTATATACAGTTAGTAAGAATACATTGGTCATTTTTAAATGTAAAATAAGGTAAGCCTTATCTTACATTTAAAACGATGGCCTTCTTTCTGACTCTGCCTATTATGTCCTCATCTTAGGCAAATTCAGAATACGAAAGTCAGGCAATATCATCTAGATGTAAGCATGTCATGATCACACTCATAAATACTAAGGATACTTCTGATATACACAGGGAAATGGTAGGACCATTGTAATGTTTTGATAGCAATATCGTTACACCACTCATGTAGTGATCATGCGTTAGTCTATTGACATTGTAAATTGACGATGGTCATCTCATTATGCATCAGAATTAGCTGTATTTTACTTTATTATTTTGGAACCCAGTCCTAATAGCACAGAGAGGTGAAAAGATAACTTCAGCACAGAAATAAAGAAATTGACCATTGTTTTACCCACTGGCATCCCTTATGTTCCTGACACTTTTGATTTTGGAGCCAAGCCTAAAAGAAAACCAACCCCACCTCAGTGTTTGAAGAGCCAAGCACGTGTATTCACTCCTCCCAGTGTATTCTGTATGGAAGATAAGCTCAGGAGTTGGTTTGATTAGTTGGATGATGCAGCCTCCCAGCACATTCATCTATGTGTTTGATGGTGTTGCAATAAGAACTAGCACTACTTTAATCCCTCGCCAATCACTGCCATTTACTTGATGAACTGGAAAGTGTCTCAATCCCTGTTCAACCTGTCCCTGTCCTAGTAAGCCGATGCAAAGCGTATGCACCCTCCACCCGGCCCCTTCCTCCTTAGATTTGTAGCTGGGTTTAGCATGAGGAATCCTGCTGAGAGAACCAGCCCCACTCCTTCCCCCTTTATGCCTGTCTGTCATAGGCCTTACTAACCCCACTGGCCCTTCCGGGCCGGCCCTACCTCTAGCCCGCTGCATGCCCGTGTGACCAACTCCGTATGGCGCTTCTTGTCCATGCTGTTCTGTTTGTATTTCCTGTCCTTGTGCTCTGTGTCTGTCTATGTCTGTCTATGTCTGTCTATGTCTGTGTGTGTGTGTCATCCATGCATGTGTGCATGCGGGTTAAAGAGGACTGGCCTCAAGAGGACTGGCCTCTGTGAATGGAATGTGTGCATGCTATAAACTCAACATTATGTTTAATTAACAGGAGTCTCCTTATGTGATGTACAAGCGAAACTACTTGTCGCTGGAGGGGAATGACAGATATGAAGGCTACTGTGTCGATTTAGCTGCCGAAATTGCAAAACATGTGGGGATAAGATACAAACTGTCAGTAGTTGCGGACGGGAAGTATGGTGCAAGGGATCCAGAGACCAAGACGTGGAACGGGATGGTGGGTGAACTGGTATATGGGGTAAGTGACAGTCTCGACGTACTGAAGCACTGTCACCAACACAGGGACGGGGGCTTGGCCAGCTCTGGCTTGAGGTATGTGGGCCAGATCTGGTTTACACACCTAAACCAGATCTTCTGCATGAAAAGGACAGACCTTGCCCAGCAGGGTGAATGTGACCCACATTCATTCAAAAGTGGCCCGGCAACTACGGGTACTTGTTAGGGTCACATATCACAAGCCAGAGCTGGCTCATAAGCAAAGTGTGCCTGCCCTCGCCCTGGTCGCATCTCCCACATTCGGACCAGATCTGGCCTTTTACTGTTGCGGTGGCAGCACTGATCCATATGTGCCACCCAGCAACCAGATCTGGCCCGCAATCCTCTACTGACTGGATGTGTGCTTTTCTCCATATGTATCTCCATAAATCAGATCTTAATTGAAAGATTGATTACTGTATGTTATGAACCACTCACTGCATATGTAAGTATGAGCCCATTTTCTTCTTTCATAAAACCCCAACTGGTTAATGTTTCATTAAGGGACAGATGACAGACAGACTGGGAAGTGAAAATGAAAGACATCTGCGTGTCAGTTTGAATGCAAGCAGCAATAATTTGAATGCATCTTAATTTAACACGAAAAAGCATATTCCTGTCAT
Source organism: Coregonus clupeaformis (assembly GCF_020615455.1). Lineage (NCBI taxonomy): Eukaryota > Metazoa > Chordata > Actinopteri > Salmoniformes > Salmonidae > Coregonus > Coregonus clupeaformis. Next base: position 58,104,252 of record NC_059204.1, on the reverse strand, counting down.
ATTGAACATTTTACCAACCATTCTGCCAAATGACAGCCGTGCCTCTTCAGAGAGCTGAAAGAGAGAGAGATGATCCCCTGTTATAATTGACAGGCTTTGTACAAGCCCTGAGACACCTCTCTGCATCAACAATGCATCCTCTAGACCATTAATTAGCCATTCACATGCAAATGAGCCAGTGATATATTGAGACAAGGAGTGGCTGGGAGCTGTGTTTTTCACAGGGATGATCCTCACTAAGATGATCCCAGCCCTTGCATAGCATTTACATATTTATAAGACAAGGCCGTGTCCGGTTGTGACTCTGACTCTGGGAACTGAAAAGCTATCAATGGGAACATATATTACCTATCTGCGATTTTCACTAATAAGGCTAGGAGGCTTTGAAGACAATCTGATAAAGGAGTTGAATTTTCCAGGCGGATTCAAATATCATGGGCTGTTTCATTAGCTCTTCAACCTCCTGTTTCCATACCTTCTACTTCATAGAAGGATTTGACTGAGTAATGTGCTCTTTTGGATTAAGGCAGAGACATTAGCCACTACTAATGCTAACTGAGATTGTCCCATTTTAAGCTGGCGGGTCTCACTTTCTTCTTAAACATATCTGACATTAAATGCATTAATCGTTCTAATCCACCATTTCATTTTACCATGCTCCATCTCTACTCATTGGTTTCATCAATACATTATAAATCTGTTATAGCCATAATGAGATATAAAAAATAGCCTGATGACCAGATTTTGATCAATACATTTTTATGGGCATTCTATTTAAAAAAAATCAAAGTCAGGCTTTGATAACACAGGCAGTTTGATGTGATGTGCCTGTGTTCTGTTTTGAACCACTAACTCCTCCTGTGCCTGTTCCCATTTTTCCAGAGAGCTGATATAGCAGTGGCTCCTCTAACTATAACATTGGTACGAGAGGAGGTGATAGACTTCTCTAAGCCTTTTATGAGCCTGGGGATCTCCATTATGATAAAGAAGCCTCAAAAGTCAAAGCCGGGCGTGTTCTCCTTCCTGGACCCGCTGGCCTATGAGATCTGGATGTGCATAGTGTTTGCCTATATCGGCGTGAGCGTGGTGCTCTTCCTGGTCAGCCGCTTCAGCCCCTATGAGTGGCATCTGGACGAAAACGACGAGGCCAAAGACCCTCAGAGCCCTCCAGACCCACCAAACGACTTTGGGATTTTTAATAGCCTGTGGTTCTCCCTGGGCGCCTTCATGCAGCAAGGATGCGATATCTCGCCAAGGTTGGTTACTGTACTCCATGTTCCATCACCTCAAACTCAGCTATCCTCATCATCTACATACTGTACCATCTCTCTGCATTTTATGGTCATAATCACTACAACTCCCATAATGCCATGGTGCGTATATGTTATTTTTGGGTTTGGTCTTGACTTTTTTGCTATCCAGCCCACCCCATCCACCTACACTCCATCTCTCCCTCATACTCTTCAAACACCCCCCCACCATTCTTCACTCTCTCACTCTTTCTCTCCAGGCTGCATGCTAGCAGTGATGCATCGCATCCATAAAATAACTTATATCCACCATGCCGGGGACTGTAAAATGCGCAGGGTCATTACATCCCTGAGTAGTTTCTCCTATTCCCGATGACTCTTGGAGGGCTACCGTGTTTTTGCTGCATGTCCCATTTTGTGGTCATCAGCCTGGTGCATATAATGTATTTAAAGTGGAAAACATTTTTATGCATTTGCACTCTGATGAAGCACCTTAATAGCATTATATTTGGCCCCCACCTCATGACTAATTTCATTATTTTTCATATAGACAAAAAGTCACGTCCTCTCCCTCCTCTTTTCATTCATTCAGTCCATCTATTCACTCATCATCACTGTTGTGGGGTGTCCCTTGTTCCTTCTCGGGGGACTGTCATTGTTCAAGCTGTCCCTCCTCATCTTGTCTGGGATGTCAGGCCATTCTAGTCCATCTGAAAGAAGATCAATGACAGAGTGTTCCAGGCCATGTTGATCAGAGCTGAGCATCAGTCTCACCTGAATAGTGATGGCTACAGTGCTATAGGGTGGGTAACGGTCCTCTGACATCAACACTTAAACATGGATCGTTCGGATTCGTTCCTCAGTTATATTTTACCTTACTGTCTCCATGAAAAGGATAAAAGGATTTTTGTTTTGAAGCATTACTCAAGAAATAGAAGTGTGTTGCGTACTGAAAGCTGAGTGGTGGCCTTCCATGAGTAGGAGAAAGTCACCTCTAAATAAAAGGCAAGCTATTTAATCCTATTAATCCCAGAAAGAAACACAAAACATTCTGTGGCGAGTTAGGATTTCATTTCTGTCTGGTACTATTTGAAGAGCCCATAAAATGCCAAAAGAGTCAATGCCACGGATTTGATGAAGACGATTTAGTAAATGTCACTCTCCCGCTTGGAGTATCGGTTTACGTGATAGACTACAGCAAGCTTAAGGTTAGTAGTTACCTTGCCAATGGGGATCGTCAGCCTCATTGAAGCAGATGCACAATAACCTCTGCTTGCTGTGTTTGTGTGTGGTGTCATTCAGCCACAACACAGCCCTCCAGGCAAGCATCATAGAGCAACCAGGCTGGTACAGCATCTCTTTCAGCAACACCATGTTTTTCTCTGTGTAAAGAGCATTATCGTTGAGGTATGTGGGTGAGATTTGACATAAATCCAAGATCATTCCATGGCAATGCTCTGAGGCGGTGCATTTATGTCAATACGTGGTGTGTGATACCCAGACTGCAGATACACAGACTCTAAACAGGAATCAGTGGACTCCAAACACATGGCAGCCTCCATCCCTTTGTCAGTGTGTAGGTTTGAGCACCCTGCTCTCACGTCCCTCTGTCCTCCTCCTTCCCTCTCTCTCAGGTCTCTGTCGGGCAGAATCGTGGGGGGTGTGTGGTGGTTCTTCACCCTTATCATCATCTCTTCCTACACGGCCAACCTGGCTGCCTTCCTCACAGTGGAGAGGATGGTGTCTCCCATAGAGAGTGCTGAGGACCTGGCCAAGCAGACAGAGATCGCCTACGGTACCCTAGACTCAGGCTCCACCAAGGAGTTCTTTAGGGTGAGTGACTAAGCTAACTGGGGGTTTATTCCCCAGACACAACTTAAGTCTCTTTACAGTTAGAAAAAAACGTAGTAAAAAACCCCAGACAAGACATCAAAGGAAGGAGCACAGGGAATGGTATAGATATTTAGTTATGTTTGATACCTGACAGAAAATATGGAAGTAGCTATGATAAGAAGTATTTAAGAAAGTCATGCTACAATACACAAGACAGGTGGCTATCAGAGTCTGCATGTGAACGACTGAGCAGCCATTCCAGGGGACTTTTGAGAGAGCGAGAGAGAGCGAGAGAGAGAGCGAGAGAGAGAGAGAGAGAGAGAGAGAGAGAGAGCGAGAGAGATTAATTAATAAATAGAGGCTCCAGATACATTTTAAATATGTTCTTCAGGAAAGATGTGCTGCTTAATTAGAGTCATATAGCCACCAGGCAAATGGAAATCTGCTCTGATGACACACTGGCAGGTCATCCCTCAAATGGCTGAACTTCACTTTCCCTCCTCTCCCTCACTCCTTTCAGGATTTACCGTAGTACATCACATGCTCTCCCAACTGCTCCCTCACCTTTGTTGTCAATGTGTCGGAAGAATAATATTCAGACATATGAAATTGATTTTAAGTGCTTGCATTTTTTTTCTCCATTTATTGTCATGGGGCAGCAGGTTGCCTAGAGGTTAAGACCGTTGGGCCAGTAACCGAAAGGTTCCTGGTTCGAATCCCCAAGCCGACTAGGGTAAAAAAATATGTTTGACAAAATCTTAGGTATGGCAGCCTGTATGTGATACATGAAGAGAAATTAACTGAGCTCAGAGATCTCATTTCCAAAGCAGGCATGTGCATGTTATAGATCCTGATTTATGCTAGGAAATGAATTATGAATCCAATGAAATTGCAGGTTTTTGTTTGAGTTACATATGTTGTTTCCAGAGAGTAAATCTGAATACTTTTGGCAGTCGTATAACTGTCCAGAAGAACATCCAAGAATTGCATGTGGACAGGCACTCTGCATACAGACAGAATGCAAATGATTTATTTGCCAACTCATCCCTACTTTGGATTGCCAGTGGGGTGGACCTGAGCAAACAGCCGTGAAGCATTCAGAGCACATAAATGGAGAGTTGATAGATGGACTGACAGCTGGAGGTGTTTGTGTTGCACTGTGGGAGCCAGCTCATCTGCTCATTAATATTTATTTATTTTGCAAATGGATTCTGAGGCCGGGAAATTACTTACAATGTGCTTTTTTATGTTGTAGTATAGATGAATATAGATTTGCGTTTGAACAAAAGAGATCTTTAGCCCACATATGATTGCTGAAACCAAATAACACAAGCAGAGGAGCTGCACACATCTTTACCCAGACATTACCCTCTGTTTACACAGCATTGCTAAGCCTGTCATGAACTATCACTGTCATTTACCATTATTTACATGAACGGTCCCTCCCACCGAAATGTCAAGCGTGATTCAATCACGGCCCCAAATTCATTACATATCCAGCTACTGCTGAAATTTTCATGATACAATGCAGGGAGACAGCTTTATTTTATTCAGAAATGCATTGATATTGATGTTCTGTTAGATGCATCCATCTTTCAGAATGGATTGAGCAGATATTATCATGTAACTACTGTCCAATGCATATGCTATAATATATAACATCCATAATATCAGTCTGATCAGGTCAGGTGTCTTAAACTTGGCTCTTGTAGTCCATCTGACATAATACCGAAAATAATTTGTCTTGATATGTTTTAAGTGATAACAAAAGTGCTCTCACCGGGGTTTCAGTATTAACATTTAAAGCACCTTCCGTGAAATTTACAGGATTCTCTGGTCACATTCATTCATGTCACCTGTATTGTGTAAATGCCATCTCCCCTCTTACCTTCAGTGGAGACAGCTCAGGTTCCCTTCCCTCCAGTCTATTATGGCTTCTCTTCCTGAGAACTGGGCTGAGGGCCCTGCTGCACAAAAGGCCCCTTTTTCAAAAAGATAAACCGATTTGAATCTTCCTTTTGCCGGACAATCATGGAGGTGTAAATAGCATTAATAGGAGCTGAATGTACTGCAGATTTTCACTGATTTTGTCAGTGGAAAATATTTGCCCTTGATCTAGACACCCATAAGGGTTCAACATCTGTTGGTGCATAAGAATCAACAGCTTCCACGGAATGTCCCGCTGAGCAACCCCAACCCCGCAATCACCTCCCATATGGTCTCTCCCTGTACTCTTTAAATGAGTGTGTGATGCAGGGGGTAAAATTCACCTCTCTTGGGGGGTGATATTGGGAATAAGTTGTAAGGGAAGGTGACTCCCCATTGTTCGAGATTACATACTAAGTCAGCTCAATTTCACTCAATTCATTGGTGTGCTGTGAGTGTAAAAGCAACTGTCACTGATGAGAACGGTATGACAGTCTTGACATTTGTGAATATTAGGTGAAATATGTGAGCAGAGTGATGCTGATGCCAACATAGCAGCAGATGGTGAATATGCATATCAGAGACTAATGTTTTGACTGCAGCATTGCTTGTTTTTCTCTTGATTAATAATGAACATGTTGACTCATATTTGGCTCATTTATTGAATACCCCCTGATCTGATGCTACCCCCTGACATATCAGTTGTTCTGAGAACACCAGCCATCTCTACAGGATACAGTGCCATTATGTTCAAGGTGTTCATTATGTTCAACAGCCCTATTTATAGTTTACATTACAGTCCAAAGATGGAATCATCAAGTTTATTAGGAGTCAAGCTCATCCCTCCCAATAAAGAGCAGAGGAGCAGTGAAGAGGGTCTCAGGCCGTTAGGGGTTCTGTAGACTATTAGGATCCCAAATCAGCTGTCACGGTGCTGTCACCTCCCCAGACCCACAGCACTCTGTCAGCACTTGTGTCATAATTATGACAGTCAGAGTCATGTAATATATTCATATTCTGCTAACTCCTCATGAAATGAAGTGACATTGGGTTTTCTGTATACAGCCACCTCTGTTAAACCGGTTGACACGTTCTATGAGGATTTACTGAATTCAGAGTAATATGAGAAAGTGTCTGTTATGTTTGCGCTGGTGTGCCACCACCTGATAGAAGAAACAGCTGAACGTCCAGCTAATTATATCCCCAAAGCTTAATTAGTCAGTCAATAGCCAGCAGGAACTTTGGAAACTTTTCCCCCCTCAGAGCTCCTGCTGGGTCTGTAGACTGATTTTGGAGAGCACACCAGAACTGGTGCTTAATGCACAATCAATATGGATTAGAGAGGAATTAGGTGAGAGATGCTTTATGCTAATTTTGCCCTTCTTAGTCTGTGTGTGTGTGTGTGTGTGTGTGTGTGTGTGTGTGTGTGTGTGTGTGTGTGTGTGTGTGTGTGTGTGTGTGTGTGTGTGTGTGTGTGTGTGTGTGGGTGGGTGTGGATATGTGTGTGTGTGGGTGGGTGGGCGGGCGGCTGGCTGTATGTGATCAATTTGTTTATCTGGTTAGTACAGTCATACATTTCACACTACAATTCACAATGGTCCACAGTAGCCAAGCCATACTGTAATTTGATATGTAATGTTAGATTTAGCTTGATTCAGCTAATAATGGTGAGCCCATTGTTCATTAAAAAGTGAAAAAGATATGACCAGAAATGGACCTTCTCAGATCAAATAGTATAATCTATTTATCAACATTATATGATGTTATTTGGAGCCCTGGGCAATAGCCATAGATATAATTGGCAAGTTGACTCTGTTTTGTCACATTAAGCATTCACTTGCTAATTGAATCCATGAATAGGCTATTTATACGCATTACTTTTTTGATCGTGAAAACTTCCATCGCAAAGTTTCCTCCCAGGCAGTCAGTGTTTTCCCCACTCAGTCGGTCACTCGGCGGAAGGTCACATTAACCTAGTTTAGCCAGCCACTCAGAGGCCATTTTTAGACGCAGCTCCCTGGGTGTGAGTCAGTCTGGGCAGGGCAGGAGGCAGACCAGGGCAGGGCAGGGCATGGCTCTGTTTTCCTATCAGCACATCATCTTGCTGCTCCAGGTGGCAGCAGCCCCACTGTTCCATCCAGGTGACACCTCCAGAACCCCAAAGTCAAACGGCACACTGACTCACTTCCTGTCTTGTGACCTCATGGGGTGAAGGGGGGATGTTGAAAGGGAGCAGGTGGTCAGTCAAGTGGTCGTCCTGTCGATGAATGCTGAGGAGAAACATGGCCCTGCAGTTTTGTTTGTAGTGTGCTGCCAGCTTGTCAGATCTCAGATCTGCTGTTGGCAACAGGCCCACTACAACAACTCCTTTACTCAGCTCTCTGGGAGCACAGCACTCTAATGACTCATGGCAAAGATGTACACTGTATATGAAGGTGTATGTGTGTGTTTTAAGTGTGTTATTTAAGCACTGAATGCTATGGTCTACATTTTTTAAATACACCACTAACCTGTTTTTGTCTTCTCTCTCCCTCTCTCCCCAAATGCAGCGCTCCAAAATAGCAGTTTATGAAAAAATGTGGTCTTACATGAAATCGGCTGAACCGTCAGTGTTCGCCAAGACCACACCAGAAGGGGTTGCCCGAGTGCGAAAGTCGAAAGGCAAATTCGCCTTTCTTCTTGAATCCACTATGAATGAGTACATTGAGCAGCGGAAACCTTGTGACACCATGAAAGTTGGCGGCAACCTCGACTCTAAGGGATACGGTGTGGCCACACCTAAAGGCTCAGCATTAAGGTGGGTGGGATAATATAACAATATTCTCCATGTTGTTATAGTATTCCACCTACCCTGATGTCTCGTGTTGTCCCATTTCTCTTCTTCCTCATTCCTTACTTTTTCTTTTTTGAGGTTCATCAGGAAGTAAAAGGTATTTATTACGGATGTCGGATCTTAACTTGATCACTCTTTTGTCGCATAGAATTTTCCTGCTGCATCAGGAAATTCAAATGAGCCTTGTGAATCCCTGAAAATAATAATAATCTTTCTCTCCTTGCAGGGGCAGTCAAGTCATTGGGATCAGGGCTTTCTATCAAAATAATGTTATCGCTCGCTAGGCCCCGGTCCTATTACTGCAACATTTAAATGTACATAAATGTATCTGAAATTCAGCCATTCACATCTACAACCGTCGTTTTTATATAGCTTAATAACACAAGATAGATATTGGTCTCCAATAGGCTACGACATAGAAGTGTCAAGTGTATCCTAAGGTTACGAATGAACTGTCAAAATTGAGTTAATCGTGGCCTGGGGTGGTCTAGTGGTTAGGGCCGCTGCCTTCGGGGCCCACATATAGGCCTACCATGTCGGCCATCGCCTTTCTGGCACAAACAACTCAATCCCCCCGATTTACCTGATTTAAATTACACATTTCAAATATGGACAGTCCAGGGATATTCTAGCCCCGATCTTGATAAGAAATGACCATAACAGACACTTTTGGATAACACAAGTAGGAAGCAAATAAAATAATAACAGTAGGCTACACCAACATTAGTTTCCATTCATACAAAGTGTTGGGTAAATTGCCACAGTAGATTTGCGTAGTAAAGGAGGAAAAAAATGTTTCTATTGTATGGAGTGCTTGTCAATCGCCCTTAGTCTGTTCAAAAAGGGCTAAGTTGTTCCAATGACAACACCAACCAGAGGGCGATACCTTGAAAGACTTTGGTTGCAAGTGTAACACGTGGGATATGAACCAAGGTCTCCCACAGGAGTAACCAACATCTTAGACCGTTTTAGACTCTTGGGCCGAGGGCAGACACTGGTTTTGAAGTTCACAGGTGGGGCTACCACATCACGTGACCATGACCGACTCATGTCCGCTACACAAGCAGGACTAGGTAACACCGTCATCATCTTTTAGGGAGTAATAATGAGGTGACCAATAATGGTTGCAATTGAGATCAGTTGTGTGGGTGAATTTAGAGTGTATTGAAACTCGCAGGCGGAGCGAGTTACTTAGACCACTGCACTATGGGCAGGTCACAATGCTTTAACAAGCACAAAGAAAAACAGATTTTCCCTAACGAAAAATACATCTACCCCCTACAAATATGTCAATTTATTATAATCCACACATAGACTAGAGAAGGTAGCCTACAATGTAAGTATGGTCCTGCATTGTCTACAAACACTGCTTCCAGCAGCCCCCTGGTGGCGATTCTAAATATTTATTCAGATATTCAAATCCTCCTGCTGCAGGATTATTTTCCTCCTACGACGAAACTGGTCAAATTAAGATCCGACATCTGTAGGTGTTTCTTTAACCCTCGTCTAGACGTAAAGCGATTTCTGTCATGTTCTTTCTATTTCTATGGTTTGTTTCTGTCTGTGTTGCTGTCTTTTTCTTTCTCTTTAAAGGGAAAGTACTCTTGGTTTATTAGACATATTTACTAAATCCATTTGTATGTTGATATGCCCCCCCACCCACCCCTGTCGTTTGTTTTTCTCTTCCCCTCAATCTTTCCTCCCTCTGTTCTCTGTGGTGTCCCTCTCTGGCAGTTCTGTATTGCTTCTAATTTAACAGTTCAATGTGTTTCTTTAACTTAACTTGCTAAAAGCTGCACTGTCACTTATGATGAATGTTAATGTGCATGCTGAATGTTGTCGTTATACTTCTATTCTCAATGACAGTGTCCCATCCCCCACACTTCAGTTCTGAGCAATGTAACCCTCCATACCACCACTCTAATATTTAACACTTTCTTTGCTGTAAAACGCTTCTTACCTCTCCACACCGGTGAAATTCTTTACCGATTTGTCCTTTTCGTGCTCCCCCTTATGAATCATTTGATATTATTACTATTATTACAATTGACTAATATTATAGTATTAGATTTCTCACGGACCTGTTCATTTTCTTACAAGTTATGTTTTATCGTTTCAAGAAATGCTGTTAACCTGGCAGTGTTAAAACTGAATGAGCAAGGCCTCTTGGACAAATTGAAAAACAAATGGTGGTACGACAAGGGAGAGTGCGGCAGCGGGGGAGGTGACTCCAAGGTCAGCCTCAATGTCACCAAAATCGGGTATCATAGAGTAGAGTAATCGGCAAGGCTGTTATATCACTACTGTAACCTATAGGCCCCAACCACAGCCCACTATGGCCCTGTAACAGAAAACTGTGTGGCTTTTTCTATTTTATCGTGCAACTGAGATCAAACTGGGAACCCTTTACTTGGCTAATGGACGAAAAAGACCAGTAACAATTAAGATATTTCTGAGAAAAAGATGATGTATTATTTTACTGCACGCGTACAGAAGAAGAGAGGAGGAGTTGAAGCTGATTATTATTCCTAATGGTAGTTAAGTACATCTTTGGTAAGATAGCATACTGTGAGACCTCTTTTGGGAAGTTAGTGTTCTGTTCTACAGCAGGGCTGTACTGTGAGATATTTCTTGAATTTCTCCAGAGGCTTTTTAGTTTAGGTCTTTGCCCTGTGGTTGTCAAGGGCAGAATGTACAGAAGGGGTGATTGTACATTTCCTCTGCTTTTTATATCCACAGGGCAAACATGGTAGAATTATAATGCTCATTTTCACTTAGACGTACTTTCACTTTCAATTTTCACTGAAAGTGGATGAATGATTTGTTGCAATGTATGTTGAGTTAAGTATTGATGAAGAGAATAACTTGGCAGTGTCCATGAACCCTAGCACTGAGGTGTACGGTAGCACTCTCCAAACTGCCTCAACCTTGGGTGCTAGGGCAGGCGAGGCGAACAGCGTAGTCTTGAGGGGACTAAGCATTGCAGGCAAACGTGAGAATTCTAATGACAAAGTGACACCAAATGGTCCAAACTTTTGTCTGATACCAATAACATCACTGTAAACCAGTGTTAGCTTGTCACCCTGACAGATTCCTTTGATTGGTCTTAGTCTCCAAGACCAGTCAAAGTCTACCTACCCATGGCCGGCCCCGACCAATGAAACGCTGCAAGAGGGTGGAAAATATGACCTGATCTTGTGTTTCAGAACACGAAGGCACAGCGACAGCCCGACTGTGGATCCGTATCTGTCTCTACTCTTCTGCTTGCCCCATAACCACAGTACACTTGGCACATTGTAGAAGACCAGGCAGACTGACTTTGATGTTGTTGACTCTAGTCATTCATTCCTGAGCGTAAGCAGGACATGAATACTATCAGAAGAGCAACACAAAGCAGCTGCCTCGTCCTGCAAGCAATCTGCCTTGAATCCTTGGTAGAGAGAGGGTAGACTCAGCCATGTTATGATATCGCACCTGACACATTTCTGGTTTATTCTTTTATTCCTAAAAATGCATGTGTTGGTACTTTAACAATGTGCTTCAAATATATTGTATGTAATAACCACTGAGAGAGTGAAACCCAATATATTCTAGACACACAGCTTCTAAAAACACTATAAATATAGCTCAATCTGACATTGGCAAATGACACTAATTATACAGTACCACAAATACCAAGGGGAATTAGCTCACAAATGAAAGTAGGCTACATTAAAAATAAAAAATATCCCTCATGTTAGTACAGACATATACTCAAGAAAAGTTAATACAGCAGGTTAAGAACTGGAACTAGTAACTATTTGTGATAAATATATTTGGATGTATGAGAATCAGGTGGTGTAAAGACATCATTTACACCTCCATGGGTAAATCATGTTTCTTCTGTGTGTCATGTTTTCTAAGTTGTGCATCTTTTGTCCTCATGTTTTGTTTTGACATTATTTGATATTTTGCATGAACTGTTCATACTGTGTTTGTTAATTGTATAGTTTTGTCTTTGTGTATGTTTTGGGAGTGTTCTGTTTGTATTGTTTTCCAGTTGTTGTTTTGTCACCTCAACCTATCACAAGCTGCACCTAAACTGCAGTGCAGACTACACATATGATCAGCACTCCTGAATCATACTTGGTAACAGTGAAATAGTCCATAGACCTCCCCCACCACAGACACTGATGTTATACTCTCAAAAAAGAACTGAACACTTTTTTACTTTGCTCCTCCTTGTTGTTGGACTGGATCAAGACTGGATGGGCCCCAGCATGTCTACCTAGCAGCCAGCAGAAATCACAGGCGCAAGGTCATAGCCATCTGAGAGGCATGCTCAGTACAGCACGCACATCAGCATGTGTCATTATTGTGTCAGCCCCTCTGCTACTGGACAGACAGACCCTCTGTGACACGTTAGCTAGCAGAGGACAGTCCTCTATCTCGCTGTTAGCCAGTCAGCTCTCTCAGTCAGCTGACCTCTCAGTTGCTGTGTCATTCCTGTTGTGGGTCACTTCCTGTGTCTGCATGCCCTCATAGGACTCCCCCGCCAGCCCTGGATACGGGTCATGCAAGAGGGAACTAACTCATCGCCTGTTTTCATCTTTGGCTCCATGACTACATCATACATTAATAACACTGTTATGTTATGGTACTGTTATAACACTGTTATTCCCTATGTCTGTCATTGCTATACTCTACAAAATGGGTTCCAGACCAAATAGCCATGCCATTGCCAGGGAAGCTTCCTGCTTGGGGACTTGGTAGGGAAACAGAAGTCAGCGCACCCAGTTTGTCCTGCTGTTACGCCCATACTGATACCAGTACTGGAACCTTGACCGATGTAACTTGCCATGTCCATAGCAACAGCTCAGTATGAGCAGGAGACAGTACTAATTGTCCAAAGCTGCTAAAACTAACCTCATCCTTATTAACATAGTTATTTTCTGAGACTAGTAGCGAACCATAAAGGTTGTCAAAGTATTTGTCTGAATTGCTGTGAAAATAAGCCGTATAACCAGATAAGATCAAATAACCTCACATTCTCTACACTCATATTTTATGTAAATATTAGATATTATGCATGAAGAAGACTACAGTGGTGAATACAATATATTTAATGAAGTTAAATTACAAACCCAGATCATTTTTCAGAAAGAAAATAAACACAGAAATCTAGCAGTCATGTAGATAGCATAATGTCTTACAAGCATAACGCCCTACTTGAGAACTAATTAGAAACTGTTTGGCTTTTCATTTCTCAGTCAGTCAAATCTACCTGTAGATTTCATTGATCTCATTGCAGGTAGAAGTTGAAAACGTAGCTATATAATACTAATCATGCAGCCACAGACCTACATAGAATCAATATATTGATATGATAGAAAACCAGATTGGCGATATTACTCCAATTTAGAATATCTACCACTCTCTTGTAGCTCTCAACATTACATGTGATTGATTTTATTTGCACAGTATAGGCCTATGTAAGCCTATTCTGAGCAGGATTTATAGGTGGCTGTGGGGATGCATATGCAGTGAAGGGCTGTATTTTGTGAGGCGTTGGCTGCCGTCAGCTAGAACAAAATCGGACTGCTGGTTTTTGTGTGCCTGTTAGTCAAGAAAGGGTTCCTGTTAGATCCACCTTGCTAAAAAAGCTACATGTGCCCATAACAATTGCACCTCTTCTTTTATGTATGTATATAACTATATAACAGTAGCTACTCATTCTGCTAGTTTCAATCTTTTCTTTTTTGAACAGTGTGTGCCGATTACTCAAAGCGATACGGGTAGGGTCTGGCACGGTAGGGGTTAGTCCTGGTGTATGAAAGGTAACAGTTAGTTTTGCCTGCTCTCTGTGTTGTGTTGGCCAGGACCCTGCTCTATCGCTTTGTAAAGTATGAAGTAGTTTAAAGCTTGAATAACATAAAATAACATAATATAATGTTATTTATGTTATTTCCCATGTGAAGAACTCCTGTAAACCTTGCCGTATTGAAACTCAGTGAACAAGGCATCTTAGACAAGCTGAAAAACAAATGGTGGTACGATAAGGGTGAATGTGGAACCAAGGACTCTGGAAGTAAGGTCAGTCGCTGCAGGTCTTTTTATACTGATTGCAAATTGCATTTTGACTTAACTGTTCATATGCAAATACTTAAATACCATACATTTTCAAAAACATATATATTTTTTTTCGATTGTTTTGTTTTCGTTTTCGTTTCCATAGAATGCAACACAGTCTAAGTGAAAACAGTCTAAACAATATCCATCCCATAGTTTGCCTTACACATACTTCATTATCCACAATACTGTCCACATTATTAGTGTTTACATTACTATTATGATAATGATAATTCCTAAGATCTCATCACACAGCTTAGACATACAGTATGTATTGATAGTTGAAAAGGTGCAGCATGCCTTGGAAAAATGTAAAATTACATTTGTATTCATACTTAACATAGAAAAATTACAACCATTGAATTGTAACCATTTTGCTGCTGTTTTGTTGACCAAACTTTTATTGAAATATTGTTTATTAGTGTCCTTACTTATTTGTGTGCTAATTGAGTATATTGAATCTATTAACATTATGCAGTGTGACTTCAAGCTTCCTTACTCTGACAAACTCCAAACTAACTTTCAAACCCCAGCTGGTCATACAGTGATCAGATGGAATCTGAAGGTCATGTTTGAACTGTGGAATGCCACAATAAGGACATTTTGTTTGCACACGTCATGAAGTTAAAGGATCTAATATAAACCAGTTATTTAACCCTCTGAGATAGTCAGAGGACAGGACACAGGCCCTGTAGCCAAAGTCAGGGCTCCACTATTATAGTCTACAAAGCACACTTTAAAGGACACACTCATAGGGTTAAAATGCAAATGGTAAAACTCTTATAAATGAATTTCAATATCCAAGTTCGGATGTTAGTAGCAGAAAAATGGTTCAATTCACAATTCCTACAGCTTGCCACTTTGATTTAAATTGTGAGATACAGTCAGATAATGGTACATTTGAAGAACTACAATATCATAGTGAAGTCAGGGCCTATCAACAATTTTTTGACCTGTACGACATTGACCACCTTCCTTTAGGGTGGCCTCGTAAACGAGCTACAGAGCAGGGTAGAATAAACCTTTTTCTCGACATTCACCAATCCAGCTTTGTTATAAACTACCTGCAGAGTTGAACCACCTCCTGCTATTGTTGAGGGTTGACTGACCTACCAGACAGTCCCAAGCTGCTCCCAGCTTTCCACTGTTGTAGCGAAGTCATTCAGCAGGTCAGCCTCTGCCGTTTACCTCAATACTACCCCACAGTAGGCATGTCTCCATGGGATTCACTGCCTACACAGTTGATAGAACCATAAAGAGTTGTTAGGGTAATCCATTACATTACTAGGCTGCGTTTACACAGGCAGCCCAATTCTTATATTTTTTTGACCAATCACATCAGATTTTTTCACGTTAGATATTTTTCAGAGCTGATCTGATTGTTCAAAAGGCCAATTAGTGAAAAGATCAGAATTGGGCTGCCTGTGTAAACACAGCCTAATAGTGGGGGCGTCGTCTACATTAGAGCTGGATTTGAGTCAGAAGCCTCTTGGGGAGATTTTGCCTGTCTTGTTTGATCAGGTCACAACCACAATGTCTGTAGAAAAGTCTTAACATTGTTCTTTACCTTCCCCAGGACAAGACAAGTGCTCTAAGCCTGAGCAATGTGGCGGGAGTCTTCTATATTCTGGTTGGAGGGCTAGGGCTTGCTATGACTGTGGCTTTGATAGAGTTCTGTTATAAGTCACGGGCAGAAACCAAAAGACTGAAACTGGCTAAGAATGCCCAAAACTTTAAACCAGCTCCTCCGGCAAACACCCAGAATTTTGCCACGTACCGAGAAGGCTATAATGTGTATGGAACAGAGAGTGTTAAAATCTAGGGGGTATGTGTCTCCAACATTTTGTCCCAGTTGTCTTGGGCACTAAGTGTCTCTGAATGAATGTCACCCTGTAACTGTATGCCATTTCAACACAATGTTATGATAAGCTGATAATGTTTTCAACATGAGAAATGCATGTATTGTATAGTAGTTGTTGAGGATAGGCTACAAATACTCATTTTGAATGCTGTTGAAATTAGCCTTCAAGGGGCCCAAATACTCTATATTTTTATGTAGGTTCCCCTATTACTGAAAAATATAACATTTTATGGTGACACAAAAAAATCTGTTGAAATCCCATTCCGGTTTTACAGATCTGAAGTCTGTCCCTTCCGCTGGTTTCTCTGGAGGAAGGTAGTCAGTCTGGAAGAATACAACCCACTATGGCTGGCACCCTGGAGGCGAGGCGAAAGACATGGTCATCAGCTTGGACCCAAACCCACAGTCAACAAATGCCCATCTTGGGTTGCCAAACCTGGCACGATAATCAACGACGGTGACACAATAGGACTTGCTTCTTGAAATATGGGACTTGCCTCTCTTAGTGCCTTATGGAGCATTCAGCGTCACAGCAATGCAACTCAATTTTGGTTCACTTGAAAATACAAGAATCACACAATAATATAGGGGAGGAAAGAAAACATTGATACTATTGTAATCTATACGTGGGAAAGTTTTTGTAGAATTATTTTGAAGAAAAAAATGCCGTTACTTGCCATTAAGAAACTCATCCCAGAGGACATTTTAAGTCATTTCAATCCTTTAAAAGGCATATTTTAGTGGTAAAACGTTTATTTAAAAAATGTGTTTTATTTAACGTACTAGTCATCTGCCTATTTTACTATTCAATTATGTTCAATGTCATATAATAATCTAAGACAAACTTCAATCAATAGGACAGGATCAATAGAAAATGACAATATTGTACCCTCATTTTGTATTTACAATTTTTGCATAATTTGAAACCATTGGTTATTCTAAATGTCTTAGGCGCTGTCAATTTTCTCTGATCGCCTGATGGACAAGCTGCCATTTTATCATCATGGTAGCAGCGTAACATGACTGGTTAAAATAAATGTTATATTTAATTTGGGCCACACTTGTCACTACTGCCAAAAATGTTCAATTGAAAACAGTTTTTATGAAGATGTGATCAGTTTTTAAAACACATATGGTGCCATATTGTTATTGAGGTTTTTGATTGAACAGAGGACAAACCGTTGTAGAGAACACTTGCATATTTACAGTATAGGCCTACTGAGCATAATAGGTGTTTGTTATAAACAGTACACCCCTTTTTACAATATATAAAAGGTTTAAGTCCTCATCTTAATCAAAAACTGCTACATTTCTTACACATTAAAATGGAAAAAGGTTGATAAATGTAAGTCTTATTGCAATGCAATCCAATGGTATCTTTAAAGAGTAAGCTTTCTATTATCTTAACATTTTGGATAAATAATAGCACACTATATCTGGTTGTAATTTACATGACTTTCTTTGTACCCGTTTGTTTTCTGTTGAGATTGAGTTATGTAGTGAATGATGAGCAATGAGAGTGGAGAGAGAGATTAGAAGAATATACAAGAGTATTTCTGTGTTTTTATGTTTTTCTGCAAAAACTGTGATCCACTACACTTTGAAGACATACCAAGACGAAACTGATGATGAATATGATAATTCTTTATGAACCACGGAGAACCATAAATGTTAAGAAACGTATATTTGTTTAGTTGATTTTATTAATGAAGGCTTCTCATAATTTTTCCCCAAGTAAA
The DNA here is from genome assembly GCF_020615455.1 of Coregonus clupeaformis. Lineage (NCBI taxonomy): Eukaryota > Metazoa > Chordata > Actinopteri > Salmoniformes > Salmonidae > Coregonus > Coregonus clupeaformis. The sequence goes on along the minus strand of NC_059204.1, from coordinate 58,086,702 downwards.
ATGCATGCGAAATTGGTGATCGCTTTACCAAACTGCAACCTAAAGCAGACCCTAGGACGATAGCAAACAATCAACTTTATAACTCATTTGATCCTTTTTGTCTTTCTTTTATTTGTAACTGCACCTCAGCAATGAGAAAATTGCCAAGCTGCGTAGTGATAACAAGAACTGCATGTGTGGACATACTGAACCTCGTTAGTGAGGTCCTGTACAAAGAATTTTATTACATTTTGTAAATAAAAATGGATTTAAAATTGGTTATTTTGGAATATTCTTAAGATATTGAATGGTATTCTTTGTCATACAGGAACAATATATTTCATCATCCTCATATCTCCAGTGATCATACCGTGCCAATTTTTTTATGACAATGCACTATATTGCAAAGAGGATATGAGAGAGGGGTGTTTCCAGTGTAGAGGAATAGCAGCAGAGTGCCTTGCTAGCCAGGTATAAACTAGCAGGATTGCCAGACTGGACAGGACTTGGTCTGGGGCTTTTGTGTGATAAATGATGTAAAGCCAATGAACTCATGTATGATTTACGATCAAGCTAAAACACTGAGGCAAAGAGGAACAAGAGAATGTATCCACTGTAAAGTATCAACAACACTGGGAGCCTTGTCTGAACACTAGACTAATACATTTGTAATGTATTTAAGAGCTTTCTGTACGTATCAGAAAATAAACTAACAGCATTCCCTATAAGGCTGTATAGCACTGCTGAACACTGGAGATGTATCTTTGTGCAAGGCTTCACATCAAGCAATGCAAGGTTTAGAGCTTTCTCTGTGAACCATTTCAGTGTGGGACCTTGAAACGTTCTAACTTAGAGGAAGTCTAGAGTTGTGTCAATGTAGAAGGCAAAACTTTTGAGTAAATACTTGACTAAAGAACTGTAGCATATCAGCAGCTGACCCACTGAACAGTCTGTTACGTCAGCTTCACTGTAAGAAGTGAAGTGGGATGGCACATAACCCTAAAAGTAAAAAGAAGAGGACATCAAACACGAATGGCTCACTAGGAAAACTATCATTTATTAGTTTAAAAAAAGCATACACTTGTCGAATACAGCAGATAAAAACTCCAAAAAGTTGTTTCTGAAACATTTGTATTTGGAGTACAAAGCTTTGACATTTTTACAATTATTTTATTTGCTTCAAGGAGTAACTGTCCTTTTACAAATTATTTAAAAACCTGATAACACACAATCGCATAATGGACATAGCAAGGGGACATTGAAAAATAAACATAACAGATATGACATGACTTACATGTTACCTTCTTTATTATTGTACACATAATATACAAACTGGTCATTTGTATCATTTAACTCAATCTATGCCTAAAGACTTGCTTGGATTAAAAGGAGGATAAATAAATAGACATGTAACTCTAAATGAGGCTAATGCAAATATGGAGAGTGTCTATTAATGCTAATAAAACAAGCCAGAGGGGAGGAGCCTGACAACATAAAACATGTTAATTTTTTCATCAAGCATTTGTGATTATCGAATGTATGACCTGATGATTTCAAGAGAGCATTTAATACAGTTACCAGTTTTCTTTCTGAGTAGAATATCATTTCGTGATTTGAATAGCACATTGTGCCAATATTCAAAAGTAAAAAAAAAAAGCTGGTTCCAGCTGGTTACTGAAACACACTGAAATGAAAACAAGAAGAATAGATCTGCAAGTTCCAAACACTACAACTAACATCACTTGCGGGCAGTTACAACAGAAACAACACAGGCAGAAATAAGAGTAACATTTGAGATGCGGCCTCTTCTCAGAATGAACAAGGCAGAGAAAATAGAGCACTAGTTAACAACGTGGTACAGGATGAGGGAGGGTGACTGACTGTCTGGGTTAGAAGCACGGCTTCTCCAGGTCTGCTGCAGCCCACAGATGGGGAGGGTGAGGAAGGAGGGGAAGAAATAAGATATGTTTTAGACACTGACCAAATCACACAAACATTTGAAAGTCAAAGGTAATAATGTTAAATTGGGATGATGTAAATTAATTTCTCATATATACACTGAACAAAAATATAAACGCAACATGTAAAGTGTTGGTCCCATGTTTCATGAGCTGAAATAAAAGATCCCAGAAATGTTCCATACGCACAAATTTGTTTACATCCTTGTTAATTAGTATTTCTCCTTTGCCAAGATAATCCACCCATCTGACAAGTGTGGTATTTCAAGAAGCTGATTAAACACAATGATCATTACACTATAAAATGCGCAGTTTTGTCACACAACACAATGCCACAGATATCTCAAGTTTGAGGGAGTGTGCAATTGGCATGCTGGCTACAGGAATGTCCACCAGAGCTGTTGCCAGAGAATTTAATGTTAACTTCCCTACCATAAGCCACCTCCAACGTAATTTTAGAGAATTTGGCAGTACATCCAGCTGGACTCACAATCGCAGACCACGTGAAACCACGCCAGCCCAGGACCTCCACATCCGGCTTCTTCATCTGCGGGATCGTCTGAGACCAGCCACCGGACAGCTGATGAAACTGTGGGTTTGCACAACCGAAGAACCATCTCAGCGTGCTCGTCATCCTCACCAGGGTCTTGACCGGACTACAGTTCTGCGTCGTAACCCACTTCAGTTGGCAAATGCTCACCTTCGATGACCACTTTATGCTAGAGAAGTGTGCTCTTCACAGATGAATCCCGGTTTCAACTGTACCTGGCAGATGGCGTTGTGTGGGCGAGCGGTTTGAATGCACAGAGATACCGTGACGAGATCCTGAGGCCCATTGTTGTGCCATTCATCCGCCACCATCACCTCATGTTTCAGCATGATAATGCACGGCTCCATGTCGCAAGGTTCTGTACACAATTCCTGGAAGCTGAAAATGTCCCAGTTCTTCCATGGCCTGCAGACTCAGACATGTCACCCATTGAGCATGTTTGGGATGCTCTGGATCGATGTGTACGACAGCGTGTTCCAGTTCCTGCCAAAATCCAGCAACTTCGCACAGCCATTGAAGAGGAGTGGGACAACACTCCACAGGTCACAATCAACAGCCTGATCAACTCTATGCGAAGGAGATGTCCCACTGCATGAGGCAAATGGTGGTCACACCAGACTCTAAATGGTCTTCTGATCAGATTTTTTTAAGGTATCTGTGACCAACAGATTCATATCTGTATTCCCATTAATGTGAAATCCATAGATTAGGGCCTAATGAATTTATTTCAATTGACTGATTTCCTCATATGAACTGTAACTCAGTAAAATATTTTTAATTGTTGCATGTTGGGTTTATATTTTTGTTCAGTGTAGTATTCCATTACTACTTACCTTCGCTGACTGACCTAGATCACATTATCTGTGCTTGTCGGAGGACTTATGAGTACCACCATTAAGGAAAAAATTCATAAACAGTCAAAGTATTTTCACTTGTTGGATACCTACTACAACGATCAACAGAACATCTACCACGAGGTAGTTGGGTAATAAACATGTCCCTGTGAGATAATAGCAGTTTCTATAAAGACACAATATTTTCTACTGGTCGTTGCCTTGAATAAATTAAATGAAAATATATACAGTACTCAAGCTAATACAATTATAATTACACCAAATACTAGGGCTCCAGAAGTTAATTAATTCCATAATTTCAGTTCTGAAGCATTACCCAGAACATTTAAGGATATTGTTTTTTCTCTTCCTTTCCGCCGCTGCTGTCCCTCTTCTCCTTCTTGTCAGGTTTTTCTTTGTCATGCCTCGACTCCTTTAACAGTAGACAGGAAACACACATGCCAATCAAAACATCACTACTGCCACCAGTGGCACAGAGTACACCTGGGCCACCAATGTGTTGGCTACAAACTGTATGTATGTACAGTACATATGGCCAATAGTTCCTATATGCACATATGTGATGTTGGTGCTGGTTCAATTATTCATCTGCAGCAGCAGCAGCCCAGTTCCTTTACTTATTTAAAAGGGCCAGAGAAGCTGTACAAAAACACACCACTCATGTCATGGCTGGGCCAAGACCATTAAAGCTTAACTGCTTTGACTGAGCAGCAACAAAAACTAAAAAACTATGAGGAGAGACTATGGCCCCTACCTGGGAGGGAAATTACTGAGCCCCACTGTGTTGTGTTCTGCTAGGTTCCAGGACCAGGGCAGTACTACCTACCTTCTTGCCCCCGGAAGAGTTTCTCTCAGGTTTAGCAGACTCTCCCTTTTCCTTGCTGGAGGACTTGGACCTCTTGGTCTTCTCTTTGTCAGCAGAGACCGGGGAGTCTGAGGAGGGACTGGCGCTCTTGCTGTGTTTGTTGGAGGAATCTGGGAGAGAAGAGGAAGAAGAACCAACCATGAATATTGATAATATCCATATTGAATATTGATGCTTTAATGTATGTATTATGTACAGGGATATAACTTACTGGTTCCATTTTCATCTTTTCTGCGTTTGGATTCTAGGCTCATCTCGCGGTCAGTGGTCACATGGTCCTAAAAAAAGATGGAAAATAATTAAAATGCCCACACCAGTAGGGCTGTGGCGGTCACGAAATTTCGTCAGTCGGTGATTGTCAAGCAAATAACTGACAGTCATATGGTAATTTACCGTTAATTAACATGAGCACATTTAGCATCTCCTAGCTTCCACACATAGCCTACAAGCCACTGATGCAGACCTTCTGAACATCTACATTTTAAAAAGTCGAAAAAGTCCATGTAATATAGCCTACACCTTCACAATAAATCCATTCTTTATTTTAGACAGGTCTAAACTAACATGATATGAAGAAAATTTAGTCTATTTCGGGAGAAAAGAATAGCACACTCAGTTGTCGTTATGTTAGGTCCTGATCTAGCTATGCATTATGGCTGTGTGCTACACTAGTTCATTTGGCAGACAAGATTTGCTTAGAATTCCGTGGCATTATTTTATATTATTTTATAGTATGAAGAATACAACTGAACAAAGCTGAATAAAATAGAAAGGATATTTTCTCCAAACGATTTGAAGGAGTTTGCACATGAGGCTATTCTGTGTTGAGCAGTTAACAAAGAAATAGGTACTCCTATATGCTTAATTTAGAGTTATTAATGTAACTTGAGTTGTGTTTAGGCTTGGGCTATATGTTAAGATTTTTAATACATTGTAAGGCTGCATGATGCGACTAATGATGATTTGAAAAAAGTTGCTTGAAAAGGCATGAGCTCTGCTTTGTTTTTTGTGCAGGCTGTACACACTTCATCAGTCTCTCATTCAACATTTAAGAAGCACTTGATAATGCCTCGACTGCCTGCTCCGAAGCACCTCTCATCTCACTCACATGGCTCTCCATCATGTGATCGGGTCTTTCTCACAGGCTACAAGTGAAGACAGACATCGGGGACGCAACTGTGCGCGTCCTTATCCAATTCCGAGGTGCATATTGAAGATATTGGAAGAGCTGACCACATTTACTTTTCGTCAGCCAACAAGATGAGTAGGCCTAACAAACAGCAAAAGCACTAGCCTATGTAAATCTACTATCCCTCATAGTACAAAAGTTGACCTATTCTATTCTGTGCGAGAAATAAATATTCCAACCATAGTCTGGGACAGTTGTGGGATGCGATAGATCCCAAACTAATACAACCACTAGCATAAAAAAAAATTAGGCAGACGCAACAGATCAGAACGTTTATCTTAAAATGTTTAGAAACTATTAGGCTATTTCTTCACATTATAAGTGCAGCAATGTGCACACGGCAGTAGGCTATAAGCACGAATGTTCCATTAGCGGAAAACACCATTATCAAAAGTGACCGCAAATGCAATTATGCATGTAATGCTTTTATTATAAAAGGTGCATTTTTATGGCGAAAATGATCTCCCCAAACTTGAAATTTGCGCGCTGCTTACGTATGCCAGTTAGGCTCTACACCACTTAATGTGCTTAATTTTAAGAAGCTATTTGGCCACTTTAGTTGTGATACAAACCTTATCAAAACACATAGGCCTATGGGTTAGGCTACATGAGGTGTGTGACCATGATTAGAAAAAGTCACAACAAAAAGGCATTGTTTCTTGCCTTAAGCTGGGCATCATTCATAAGTGATAATATATAATTCACAAATGATAGGTTAATATTATCACCCATCAGACTATTCTTGATTTAATCTTGTCTTTACATATAATAAATAATATATGTGTGAAATGTGTTTTGATTTAGAATGGACCATTATCATTCACCTGTCTCGAAACAGGGGCAGGGGAAAAAGACATGTAATCGCTGCACTTCAATAGTGAATGGAGGACACTTTTCCTGTGGTTCATTTTCATGCCAGCCAGGTAGGCTATACTCCTGTTGTAAAGATAAGCAATGTGCTTAATATTGGCTTAATATTAGGAAAGTTGAGAAATAAATATAGTAGGCCTAGCCTATAGAAAGCTGATGGGATCCTCCTCTTTTTAATAGAGGCCATCACTCTGTTTTCTCGTGCAATTGCATAGCCTATAGAAATGTTGAGCAACATGAGCTCACGGGCTCTCATTAAGTGTTTGATTAGATTTTCAACACATTTGCATTGATGTCAGAGTGATTAGAGGGACAATAAAGTGCTGAGTACCAGGCAGTTAGCAAGTTTGGTAGGCTACTAATGACCATCAGCAGCATCAGGGCTTGGAGAAGCCTAATTATCATTATTATTATTATTATTATTATTATTATTGACTGCCTTCATGACTCGTGACCGCCATGTGGCGGTAATACGGTCACCGCAACAGCCCTACACACCAGTAGAAATCCACTTTTTCGAGCTGAAAGAAGATGGCCAGAGCTTACCCATGATGTTGCACGACAATTTAATCCAATAAGTCATAGTTTTAGTAAAGTATGATATATTTGGGCTTGAAGTGACAAATCCGAACAGCCCACATCCGTGTGAATGCAGTGTCTTTTCCTATGATATGAAGTACAAATTGTTTATCCTACGTTTAATTTCAGGGCTGTGTTTCATTTGAATGTTACCACCCACCAGCATGGCATTGTTTATTAATCAGAAACACCTGCAAAGTTATTCCTCTTCACGAAAGATGAGCCAAACAGCCTTGTGTCCACTTGGCAGCCTGAGCCATGGAGAAAAGTACAATATTTCCCCCTTTTTTTATTATCATAATCCATGCGATAATGTCAATTTTCACTTATTTTATAACTAGTCTATATTAAAAATACATAACATACCGGTCAAAAGTTTTAGAACACCTACTCATCATTCAACGGTTCTTCTTTAATTTTACTATTTTCTACATTGTAGAATAATAGTGAAGACATCAAAATTATGAAATAACACATATGGAATCATGTAGTAACCAAAAAAGTGTTAAACAAATGAAAATATATTTTATATTTGAGATTCTTCAAATAGCCACCCTTTGCCTTGATGACAGCTTTGCACACTCTTGGCATTCTCTCAATCTGCTTCATGACGTAGTCACCTGGAATGCATTTCAATTAAAAGGTGTGCCTTCTTAAAAGTTAATTTGTGGAATTTCTTTCCTTCTTAATGTGTTTGAGCCAATCAGTTGTGTTGTGACAAGGTAGGGGGGGGGGGGTATACAGAAGATGCTCTTTTACCAAATAGGGCTAAGCCCATATTATGGCAAGAACAGCTCAAATAAGCAAAGAGAAACGACAATCCATCATTACTTTAAGACATGAAGGTCAGTCAATCCGGAAAATTTCAAGAACTTTGAAAGTTTCTTCAAGTGCAGCTGCAAAAACAATCAAGTGCTATGATGAAACTGGCTCTCATGAGGACCGCCACAGGAATGGAAGACCCAAAGTTACCTCTGCTGCAGAGGATAAATTCATTAGTTACCAGTCTCAGAAATTGCAGCCCGAATAAATGCTTCACAGAGCTCAAGTAACAGACACATCTCAACATCAACTGTTCAGAGGAGACTGTGTGAATCAGGCCTTCACTACTAAAGGACACCAATAAGAAGAAGAGACTTGCTTGGGCCAAGAAACACGAGCAATGGACATTAGACCGGTGGAAATTTGTCCTTTGCTCTGGAGTCCAAATTGGAGATTTTTGGTTCCAACCGCTGTCTCTTTGTGAGATGCGGTGTGGGTGAACGGATGATCTCCGCATGTGTATTTCCCACCGTGAAGCACGGAGGAGGTGGTGAAATGGTGTGGGGGTGCTTTGCTGGTGACACTGTCCGTGAATTATTTAGAATTCAAAACACACTTAACCAGCATGGCTACCACAGCATTCTGCAGCGATACGCCATCCCATCTGGTTTGGCCTTAGTGGGACTAGCATTTGTTTTTCAACAGGTCAATTACCCAACACACCTCCAGGCTGTGTAAGGGCTATTTTACCAAGAAGGAGAGTGATGGTGCTGCATCAGATGACCTGGCCTCCACAATCCCCCGACCTCAACCCAATTGAGATGGTTTGGGATGAGTCTGACGGCAGAGTGAAGGAAAAGCAGCCAACAAGTGCTCAGCATATGTGGGAACTCCTTCAAGACTGTTGGAAAAGCAATCCAGGTGAAGCTGGTTGAGAGAATGCCAAGAGTGTGCAAAGCTGTCATCAAGGCAGTGTGGCTATTTGAAGAATCTAAAAATCTAAAATATATTATGATTTGTTTAACACTTTTTTGGTCACTACATGATTCCATATGTGTTATTTTATAGTTCTGAAGTCTTCACTATTATTCTACAATGTAGAGAATAGTAAAAATAAAGAAAAACCCTTGAATGAGTAGGTGTTCTAAAACTTTTGACCGGTAGTGTATATATGACCATTTTATAAATGGTGTAATTGCATGATAGCATTTTACAAACCCGCTCCCCCCGTAGCCCTATGGTTTTGATCACTCAAGTTTTGCTTCACTACACGCTCCACTGCTTTGATTGGTGTAACGTTAGCAAGAAACCACAAGTGTTTATCCAGATAATGAAAAGGCACCCACGAAAGAAAATTCAAGGAACTTATAGTTAACAGTGCCTTCAGAAAGTATTCACACCTAATGACTTTTTCCACATTTTGTTGTGTTACAAAGTGGGATTAACATTTATTTTTTGTCAACGATCTACACAAAATACTCTAATATCAAAGTGGAAGATAAAACACGAATATATCCTGATTAGATAACTATTCAACCCCCTGCGCCAATACATGTTACAATCACTTTTGGCAGTGATTAAAGCTGTGAGTCTTTCTGAGTAAGTCTCTAAGAGCTTTGCATGCCTGGATTGTACAATATTTGCCCATTATTTAATTTTATTAATGAGTGAAGCTCTGTTTTATCATTTTTGGACAGCCATTTCAAGTCTTGCCATAGATTTACAAGTCAATTTAAGTCAAAGCTGTAACTAGGCCACAGGAACATTCAATGTCATCTTGGTAAGCAATTCCAGTGTATATTTGGCCTTGTGTTTTAGGTTATTGTCCTGCTGAAAGGTGAATTTGTCTCCCAATTTCTGTTGGAAAGCAGACAACCAGGTTTTCCTCTATGCTTAGCTCTATTCCGTTTCTTTTAAGCCTAAAAAACTCCTTAGTCCTTGCCGATAACAAGCATACCCATAACATGGTGCAGCCACCACCATTCTTGAAAATATGAAGAGTGGTACTCGGTGATGTTGGATTTGCCCCAAACATAACGCTTTGTATTCAATTTCTTTGCAGTATTACTTTGTACCTTATTACAAACAGTATGCATGTACAGGCTTCCTTCTTTTCACTTTGTCATTTAGTATTGTGGAGTAACTACAATGTTGTTGATCCATCCTCACCTATCTCCTATCACAGCAATTAAACTAACTGTTGGCCTCATGGTGAAATCCCTGAGCGGTTTCCTTCCTCTCCGGCAACTGATTTAGGAAGGGTGTCTATCTTTGTAGTGACTGGGCGTATTGATACACCATCCAAAGTCAAACGTTTATAACTGCACCATACTCAAAGGGATATTCAATGTCTGCTTTTTTTTAAAAATCCATCTACCAATAGTTGTCCTTCTTTGCAAACCATAGTAAAACCTCCCTGGTCTTTGTGGATGAATCTGTGTTTGAAATTTACTTTTCGACTTGGGGACTTTACAGATAATTGTATGGGATACAGAGATGAGGTAATCATTTAAAATAATGTTAAACACTATTATTGCAAACAAGTTGAGTTCATGCAACTTATTATGGGACTTGTTAAGCAAATGTTTACTCCTGAACTTATTTAGGCTTGCCATAACAAAAAGGTTGAATACTTACTGACTGAAGACATTTCAGCTTTTCATTTTTTATAAATTTGTAAAAATGTCTAAAAACATAATTCCACTGACATTATGGGGTATTGTGTAGATCAGTGACAAAAGCTCTATTTAATCCATTTTAAATTCAGGCTGTCAAGGGGTGTGAATACTTTCTGAAGGCACTGTAATTTGAGGTGCCAATGATCATGAGCCAATCATTTCACTTCCCCTGTGAGAACCATGAGCACGGGCTGACTTCTTTGAGGACGGTGAATCATAACAATCTCACCAGTCTTGACAATCAATGCAAAACAATAACATATAGGTTAGAATTCTTCGGAAGTATTTGTCTTATCAAATCAAGATGGGAACAAGCACAAGATCAGATAAGAACACTCCTTTCCCCCTTGGAGTCCACCTTTAACATCTCTCCCTTGCTCTCTCAATGCAGTATGGCATCTAAAATACTCACTCTCTTCCTGTCCTTTCTGTCTTTGTCTTCGGCCTTCTTCTCTTTGGAACGGCCCCGGGTATTCTCTGACTCTTTCTTGTCCGTCTCCCTCTCTCTGCTCTTGGACCGCGCGACCGAATTGTAGTTGATGTGGTGCTGTAAGGAATGAGCATACAAACAAACACAGACCAAAATAGATTAAAAATTACATTGCATGGCATTCTGTCCACTTACTGGAGGATACCTTGAAACGTGTGTGCTGAAATCTGCCTGTCCTCCTGAGTATGTGTGTACCTATTACCAAGCCATTAACTTTAAAATATAAGCCCATATGCCCAGGCAGACCCTGTACATTCTACTATGTGTTGCTGATCATTTAGTGTAAACGAACCGCTAAGTGGCTGACAGTTAGTTCCTGGAGGAAAATCACTAGGAAATATAGAGCAGCTTCATAAACTGGAGATAGAAGAGAAAAAGAGATCGAAGAGCAGAGAATTCTGGGACCAAATCAAACACACCATGTGATCCTGATTCAGATAACAAATGATAAAATACACTTAAGAAAAATATAAACGCAACATGCAACAATTTCTACTAATTTTACTGAGTTATAGTTAATATAAGGAAATCAGTCAATTGCAATAAATTAGGCCCTAATCTATGGTTTTCACATGACTGGGATATGCATCGGTTGGTCACAGATATCTTTAAAAAGAAAGGTTTGCCCCATGCAGTGCGACATCTCCTTTGCATAGAGTTGATCAGGCTGTTGATTGTGGCCTGTGGAATGTTGTCCCACTCCTCTTCAATGGCTGTACGAAGTTGATGAATATTGGCGGGAACTGGAACACGCTGTCGTACACGTTGAGCCAGAGCATCCCAAACATGCTCAATGGGTGACATGTCTGGTGAGTATGCTGGCCATGGAAGAACTGGGACATTTTCAGCTTCCAGATCCTTGCGATATGGGGCTGTGCATTATCATGCTGAAACATGAGGTGATGGCGGCGGATGAATGGCACAACAATGGGCCTCAGGATCTCATCACGGTATCTCTGTGCATTCAAACTGCCATCGGTAAAAAGCAATTGTATTCGTTGTCCGTAGCTTATGCCTGCCCATACCATAACCCCACTGCCACCATGGGGCACTCTGTTCACAACGTTGACATCAGCAAACCGCTCGCCCACACAACGCCATACACGCTGTCTGCCATCTGCCCGGTACAGTTGAAACCGGGATTCATCCGTGAAGAGCACACTTCTCCAGCGTGCCAGTGGCCATCCGTGGTGAGCATTTGCCCACTGAAGTCGGTTACGAAGCCGAACTGTAGTCAGTTCAAGACCCTGGTGAGGACGACGAGCACGATGAGCTTCCCATAGATGGTTTCTGGCAGTTTGTGCATAAATTCTTCGGTTGCGCAAACACACAGTTTCATCAGCTGTCCGGGTGGCTGGTCTCAGATGATCCCGCAGGTGAAGAAGCCGGATGTGGAGGTCCTGGGCTGGCGTGGATACACGTGGTCTGCGGTTGTGAGGCCGGTTGGATGTACTGCCAAATTCTCTAAAACAACGTTGGAGGTGGTTTATGGTAGAGAAATTAACATTCAATTCTCTGGCAAAAGATCTGGTGGACATTCCTGCAGTGAGCATGCCAACTGCACGCTCCCTCAAATCTTGAGACATCTGTGGCATTGTGTTGTGTGACAAAACTGCACATGTTAGAGTGGCCTTTTATTTTCCCCAGCACAAGGTGCACCTGTGTAATAATCATGCTGTTTAATCAGCTTCTTGATATGCCACACCTGTCAGGTGGATGGATTATCTTGGCAAAGGAGCAAGGCTCACTAACAGGGATGTAAACAAATTTGTGCACAAAATTTGAGAGAAAGCTTTTTGTGCGTATGAAAGATTTCTAGGGTCTTTTCTTTCAGCTCATTTAACATGAGACCAATAGTTTACATAGTGTTTATATTTTTGTTCAGTGTAGTATACTGGAACATCAAACATTTAAACAAGATTGACACTACAAAGTTAAACTCTATCCCTAACTCGGTGGTCAGAGGAGAAGTAAGGTGTATCATCATCAGTATTCAGACACCAAACAAATATCAATACATCTCCCTCATCAACAACTAGGTCACCAGTGACTGCAGCTCAGTCAAGAGAGCATAGATATCATCCCAACAACTTCACAGTGAACCATGAGTGTGGACTGTGGGCACTGCGGGCGGTAGATCAAAATAGCAGACTAGCACTGGCCACTGACAGCAGAGCACTGCTACCTGTGCGCTGTCTAACTCGATACAAATTCAACAAGCCAACCGTGTACCTGCTGTATGAATTATTCATCTAGACCATCTCTAGCTCAGTCTGCAGGGGGAGAGAGGGAGAATCTAGACAGAGGAACATCTGTGCTATGGCTACTGATTTGAGTGCAACCCAATATATATGGACTAAGGCTTATAGGGGTTTTGGTGCTGAAAAGGAATGGCAGGCTTTGGTCTTAAAACGAGCCAAAAAAACTACAGCTTAATAAAGACTAACTGTTTCGCTTTAAACGAATATCAGAAATCAATATGGAACAGAGGCGGATGGATGAAGGTGTGTGTGTGTGAGAGAGAAAAAGAGAGACAGGTCTGTAATGTGGGCTCAATAGAGGATTACTCTCTCCTTCTCATAGTGTTTTCACAGCACATCACACGCATAGCTAATGAGTCTTCCGCCCGGGCAGGCATCAGAGACAGCCTTAGAAAGTGATCACAGGCAGAGGAAGAAACGCCGCCTGCTTAAAACAATCAGGACCTTTTCACACAACAGTCTGCCATCCTGGACATCTCTCTAATCTTTCCCATGACTCCACCGAACTCATCAAAACTTAGTGTGGAGGTCTGGCTGCCTGGCACAGAGTGGACTTAAACAGGCATGCCTAAGGTGATATCTCAGGTTTTACTATTCAGCAATGACTTCTTATGCAAGTCAGATTTATTTGGACACTGTCTGCAAAATGGTACATTTTCACATTCAATAAGTGTAATCATCCAAGTACTTCTAACTGACCCCCTCCTCATAGCACTTGGAGAAAGAAAATGAAGATAACAGTCAAGGTGAATAGTGATAGAGTAGTGTTTAGGAGGAGTCCAAACCTTGGATGCAGAGTCCTTGGGTTCGTTGCTATTGTCCTGTAGGAATGAATGGAGATGACAGATGAGCTGGGGGGGGGGTTGTCAGACAGCAGGTCAGGAGAGAGTCGGGAGGAGGGGGGTTTCAGGGGCTGGACGGACCGACGTCACACTTCCTTCCCCCTTGACCTCTGACCTTCAAGGACTAAGGCTTTCACAAGGTTATTAAAAGAGAGGAGAGTTCATTTATCTTTAACAGGGGTCATCTCATCAGCTTTACATTAGATTAGAAAAACCCTGAGAAGTGAGATGAAAGTGTGTGATTTTTTTCTACAAAAGATTCTCTGGGATTAAATGCAGCATCTCAAAGAGGCCTACAGAACACTTTGTTTATAGTGCATGTGGTGTAAACTAACAAAACAACTGAACTGAGTGTGTGTGTGTGTATCTGACAAATGAATTGAATTTCATGTGTGCTCTGCTCTCCTATGTTTTAGCACTCTGTTGTTGTCACTTACAGTTGAGAATGGATAAGACACAGGGAGCCTATCTCTCTGGTGGTAGTAAACATTAAGACCTATCACAAGCTTCAAGCGGTTTAGGCAACGCTCCAGCAGATCCAGAAGGCTTCGCCCACACTTTCTCTCTCCCTCTCGTGCTCTCTGTGGCGGTAGGCAGGCTTTATTTTCCTCCTGTACTTTTGGCCGGTGTAAAACTGAGGCTCTGCCTCTCCTCTCTTGCTCTCCGTGGGCCTGGGTGCTGGTGGTGCCTGGGGTTCCCACTGCGCGTGTGATAGGGTGGTAGGGGTGATGAGGGGGGTTGGTGGTTGTAGGTGGACCACAGGAGCGACTGACTGTGTACACATCTTGAGTGGAAGCGTAGGTACAGACTGAGGCTGCATGCGGGCCTTTTGAACAGATCAGAGCTAACAGCTAGCAGCAGATACCGAGACTTCTTCTGAAGACACTGTGCGACTCCGAACTCAGCCCACCACCCCTGCTGGATTCCCGCAGATTCAAAGGAAAATAAAAACACGTCACACCACTTCAACCAAGAAATCTTCTCAGCTTGCCGGAAAATGGGGAAAAAAAACTCTTAATCTTGGGTGCTATTTTGAACTGGGAAAATACCAGGGGGATCTTAGAGGGGGAAAAAATCCAAATAAATCTTCTTTTCAGCTTGCCAGCAAAAAACGAAAAATCTCATGACTTTGGAAGCAATTTTACTTGAGGAAAAATATCACTCTCAAAAAAAGAAAAAGGGTGGGGAATACAGGAACACATATTCCTCTCTTCTCCAAGGCACTTTTACTGCTTTCCTTCACATTAAAATAAATTAATATTTCAAATAATCGATATATACATTATTCTCTTGGCTAAGTCCTTGATGATTATCCCCACTCAGGAAATATATTAAGGAAAAGTCCAAATGGAATTATTTTCAAACTCCCATGGTTTACGAAGGTGATTCCAGACGGGGCTTTCCTGTGTGTATGAGAACTCTCCTTGGTGATCTTGAGGGCCGATGGAACACGCAACAGTTGGGAACGATCCGGCAGAAAGGGAAGAAACACGGGCTCAGCTTTCCTCAGGCCATACTAACCTTAAGAGAGGAAGAGTGGGATGGTGAAGAGTGGGTATCGAGTTTTCGCCTTTTGTGATCTGGAAAAAAAACAGGAGGATTAAATTAATTTCTAATTTCAACTGGCACATTCAAACTAATAGCTCCAATTACCCCTTGACAACCAGCAGAAACAGTATAAGTGCAGAGCCAGTGTTGGCGGTAAGGTTGCTTACCCCTCTCAGATTCAGCAGACTCAGATCGGGGAACTGGAGACTTGAGGGACACAGACACAGCACTCTTGTCTCCTCCCTTCTCCTTGATCTTGGGCTCCTTGGCGCCAGTGTCGCGCTCCCTGGACAGCTCCTTGGGCTCTCCGTTGCCGGCTTTGGCCTTGTTGTCCTCTTTGCTGCTCTTCTCCTCCGCCTTCTGCTTGTCCCGGTCTGCCTTGGGCATCTTCTCCTTACCCTCGCGTGGCGCCCGCTCCTCCTTGCCACCTGCTCCTCTCTCGTCCCTCTGCTTCTCCCTCCGGCTCTCCCCCTTGGTCTCCGGTGTGCTGCCTGGAGTCTTCTCCTTCTTCTCTTTCTTCTCCTTCCCGCTCTTTTCCTTGTCATCCCTCTCTTTGAAGGCTTTGGTGCTGCGAGGGAAACAGAATGGACATGGTTCAGAGTTCAACATTAACATGCAACGGATGTGCAGATAAGCAAAAGCCAAGAATGATTCAACTTTCTCTTTTAATAGTCATTTAAGAGTCATTCTTTAATACCTGGATAGAATCATACATGAGGCAAAACTTCAGATGTCTAGTCTTTATATCCACCAGTTCAAAGTGCTGTGTTAGATTCCAATCTGGGGATTCACTGACTCACTAATATTCAAACAATTGATTCTCTTTCCTGTTTTATTCAGCCTTTTTAAAAACATATTCATGAGCAATAGCGTAATAGTTGAGAACAGTAAATAAATGAATAAATCTATATCTAGTTGTTTCCCAGCCCCAGCGCTGTTTGGCTGCTGTTGGCTAGTCTCCATGCCTACCTGTTAGCAGCACCATTCCCGTTGCTGGTGGTCACTTTGGCCGCTGTGCTGTTGGCTTTGTTCACTGGCTTCGCCGCCCCCTGAGATTTATCCTTGGATCGGTCTATCAAAACATGAAGCAGCAACAGCATGAACACAATGGCCCTTTCAATAAAACACATTTCCTCATGCTAATTAAGATTCTAAACACCTGTCATATTGTGTGACATGTAACCACAAGGGAAATATCATTGTCAGGGGGAGGAATGTTCTAATATTTTCCTCTAATATTATGACAGAAGGCCAGACCCAGTGCATACTGGTTGGATCTCCCCCACTCACCAGCGTCCTCGCAGGCTCCCTCCTCAGTCTTGCTGGTGTTGGTGGTAGGCTTGGCTGTGGTGCCAGGGCCATTCAGCTGGCTGGCAGTGGTGGCGCTCCGCACCGGTTGCTCCTTGTGGTGGAACTCATTCTCAGGGACCATGTGCACCTTCCTGCCTTTCAACTGGCCAGAATAGCTGTAAGATGCACAGAGAGTTTACACAAGGTACAGGCAGGGCAATCACACAGCATCACACCCCATACACATGCCAAACTAAAACACCCATAGACACACCACAGCTACAAAACACTACCACATCGGCAATTAATAATAATTATAACATCTCTCCACTTCCACACACACCAGGGTTTCCGTTAGCCGGTAATGGCTGGCTTTTGTCTGATATATATATTTTTTTAAGACGATGAATAACATTGGTGCCAGCCAATTGTCTGGGGGAAGAAGAAAGCATTCCATTGCAAAATAATGCTTGATAGCCTATTAATTGATGGAAATACCAGTTGATGTAAAATACATTTGACTGGTCATGATTATCGGTCTATAGGTTCATGTGCACAATTTAGTGGAATTAAACTTGCGTACAGTACAGTGAGGGAAAAAAGTATTTGATCCCCTGCTGATTTTGTACGTTTGCCCACTGACAAAGAAATTATCAGTCTATAATTTTAATGGTAGATTTATTTGAACAGTGAGAGACAGAATAACAACAAAAAAATCCAGAAAAACGCATGTCAAAAATGTTATAAATTGATTTGCATTTTAATGAGAGAAATAAGTATTTGACCCCCTCTCAATCAGAAAGATTTCTGGCTCCCAGGTGTGTTTTATACAGGTAACGAGCTGAGATTAGGAGCACACTCTTAAAGGGAGTGCTCCTAATCTCAGTTTGTTACCTGTATAAAAGACACCTGTCCACAGAAGCAAGCAATCAATCAGATTCAAAACTCTCCACCATGGTCAAGACCAAAGAGCTCTCCAAGGATGTCAGGGACAAGATTGTAGACCTACACAAGGCTGGAATGGGCTACAAGACCATCGCCAAGCAGCTTGGTGAGTAGGTGACAACAGATGGTGCGATTATTCGCAAATGGAAGAAACACAAAATAACTGTCAATCTCCCCCGGCCTGGAGCTCCATGCAAGATCTCAACTCGTTGAGTTGCAATGATCATGAGAACGGTGAGGAATCAGCCCAAAACTACATGGGAGGATCTTGTCAATGATCTCAAGGCAGCTGGGACCATAGTCACCAAGAAAACAATTGGTAACACACTACGCCGTGAAGGACTGAAATCCTGCAGTGCCCGCAAGGTCCCCCTGCTCAAGAAAGCACATATACAGTTTGCCAATGAACATCTGAATGATTCAGAGGAGAACTGGGTGAAAGTGTTGTGGTCAGATGAGACCAAAATCGAGCTCTTTGGCATTAACTCAACTCGCCGTGTTTGGAGGAGGACGAATGCTGGCTATGACCCCAAGAACACCATCCCCACCGTCAAACATGTAGGTGGAAACATTATGCTTTGGGGGTGTTTTTCTGCTAAGGGGACAGGACAACTTCACCGCATCAAAGGGACGATGGACGGGGCCATGTACTGTCAAATCTTGGGTGAGAACCTCCTTCCCTCAGCCAGGGCATTGAAAATGGGTCGTGGATGGGTATTCCAGCATGACAATGACCCAAAACACACCGCCAAGGCAACAAAGGAGTGGCTCAAGAAGAAGCACAATAAGGTCCTGGAGTGGCCTAGCCAGTCTCCAGACCTTAATCCCATAGAAAATCTGTGGAGGGAGCTGAAGGTTCGAGTTGCCAAACGTCAGCCTCGAAACCTTAATGACTTGGAGAAGATCTGCAAAGAGGAGTGGGACAAAATCCCGCCTAAGATGTGTGCAAACCTGGTGGCCAACTACAAGAAACGTCTGACCTTTGTGATTGCCAACAAGGGTTTTGCCACCAAGTACTAAGTCATGTTTTGCAGAGGGGTCAAATACTTATTTCCCTCATTAAAATGCAAATCAATTTATAACATTTTTGACATGCGTTCTTCTGGATTTTTGTTGTTGTTATTCTGTCTCTCACTGTTCAAATAAACCTACCATTAAAATTATAGACTGATCATTTCTTTGTCAGTGGGCAAACGTAAAAAATCAGCAGGGGATCAAATACTTCTTTCCCTCACTGTATATTAGTTATCACACGCGTACAGAATACAGATACAGAGCCTTTGAGTGGAAAATCAGTCAGACGGTGCAAGAGCTGCTGCTGCAGCATCTTGAGGTGCTTTCAAGACAACTGGGAACTCTGGAAAAATACAAGGTCAAATCATGACGTCAGTGATCTTCAGGTTGGAAAGTCGGAGCTCTAGAAAGAGGCCTGAGTTCCCGAGTTGGAATTCCAAGTTGAATGACCGTTCAAAATATTTTTCCCAGTCGGAGCTAGTTATTTTCCCAGTTGTCTTGAACACACTGAATTCGGAAGTCTGAGATTTCCCAGTTCCCAGTTGTTTTTTTTTTTTTTTTACAATTTAGTCATTTAGCAGACGCTCTTATCCAGAGCGACTTACAGTTAGTGAGTGCATACATTTTACATACGCTGCATCAAATGGCAATGGAAGGCAGGCTTGATCAGCGCGTCACACACAACTTTGCAATGAGCTGGAGGCAGTATGCATTTTGAAAACCAATACTTAATTGTTTGAAACCTGAACGTTTTAATACGAGGCATGTCTTACCTTGCTTCAAAGTAGCCTATTAGATCTCTTCTCTTTCTACATTTCTAACAGATATTTTAATCTCTGTCACATGAAACTGCTCGCATGTGCATTGCCCTTTTGACAACAGTGTTTTCATGCTAATTACAGTATGGAACGTACATTTGTGTGTAACCTGCTGCCTTGTGCACATTGCTGTGATTATAATGTGAAGAAATAATAGTTTAACATTTTAAGCTAAACATTCTGATCTGTTGCATCAGACTCATTGCTTTTTAACGTTTTTTTTATTTTTATGTAGCATAGTCCTACTGGTTGTATGAATTTGGGATCTATCGTCCCACAACTGTTCCAGGGTCTGTTTGGAATTGGCCATTTCTTTCTCGACAAGCTGACCAATAGAATAGGTAGCCTAAACGTTTCTACTATAGTACAAAGGCTAGTGATTTTGTTGTTCATTACTCGTCTTGTTGGCTGACGAAAAGTAAATGTGGACAGTTGTTCTAACACGTTCAAAGTGCACATCAGAATTTGGTAAGAAGGACCGCACATCGTTGCATCCTCGACTTGCATGTCCTGGTAATATGAATTACCCTATTCTAAATGTGATTTCTGTCATTTTGAGCACGGTGGGTGGAAACCCACCAAATGCATATAGGTCCGGTATATTTCTCAAATGTCTGGTAAATTAAAATGTTGCTGGTCAAATGTCCGGTGCCACATTTTCCAAACAGAAACCCTAACACACAAACACATACACAGGGGATCAGTGTGTGTCTCTAAGTGAGGATTTGACAGGTACATCCCGTAAAGCTCTGTAGAGGATTATGTTTGTCTGTTTAGCTGTCTCCAGTGCTTTACAGCTGCACCACATGACTGACGGAGTCCCAGGCTGTTGGGCAGACAGCCAGGCAGCTATACTAGACCCACACCTTAATGAATGATCAGCTCTCATTACCCCATCAGCTCCTTAAGCATCATCCTCTACTACTGACCTCAAGACAAAGTACCTGGATCACTTATCTGATCTCACAAATCTGTTTAGATAATCCACAACAAGTACTTCCCATTGTAAATAACATTACATTTACATTTACATTTTAGTCATTTAGCAGACGCTCTTATCCAGAGCGACTTACAGGAGCAATTAGGGTTAAGTGCCTTGCTCAAGGGCACATTAACGTCATTTAGCAGACGCTCTTAGCCAGAGCGACTCACAAATTGGTGCGTTTACCCTATAGCCAGTGGGATAACCACTTTACAATTTGGGGGGTTAGAAGGATTACTTTATCCTATCCCAGGTATTCCTTAAAGAGGTGGGGTTTCAAATGTCTCCGGAAGGTGGTGAGTGACTCCGCTGTCCTGGCGTCGTGAGGGAGCTTGTTCCACCATTGGGGTGCCAGAGCAGCGAACAGTTTTGCCTGGGCTGAGCGGGAACTATGCTTCCGCAGAGGAAGGGGAGCCAGCAGGCCATATGGATAAAAGTACAACTCAACCTTCCCTAAAGATAATTCATCCAATACCACTTCATCTATATCACTGTAGTTCTTCTGCATGAAAAGTACACACCTCCATTTAACACCACCCTTAGTGGGTACTAGCTACACAACGAACTGACAAACCCAACAGCAAAACACTTGTCACTTGCGCCCAACAATTAACTAAAACCCCACAATGCTAGTGAACTGTCTGTGATTGTGCTGCACTGCAAACAACATGGCTGGTGGACTCCGTGTTACCCCATGGCCAAGGCATAGAGGTCTGGCCTCTTCTCCTTCTCCTCCAGACAGATCTTGTGGACGCGGCACTCCAGCGCCTGGCCCAGGTTCAGCACTTTGGGGTAGCAGGGCAGGATCTTGGTCAGCACGATGAGGATGTTCCGGATGTGGGTGTACTCCCCCGTCTCCAAGCAGTGGACTGATGCCTGGAGGGCACAGAGGGAGAGAGGGGAGGAGGGGTGTATTGTTACTGCTGCATTCACACATTCCCCTGACCTCTGATTATACTGTACATATACAGAGGAGACCGGACTCTTCATGTTTGAGGAGCTTCTCACCCAGAGCAGGTACAATTTCCTGCTAGCATTGTCTGTCACGTTTCTTTTCAATTAAAGTATTACATTCTGAACAATGGCGGTAATACAGTCACCGCAACAGCCCTACTGTTGTTGTCACCTTCTGTTGCATTACTCAACAAGTGTTTCAATAGCAGGATATCCTCAGATTAAAAAATCTACAGGCTTGGCTCTAGATTACACCCATCTATGTATACTTTACATTCTTTGTGAGATCAGACATCACTATAACCCAAGTGTTCATATTCAAAGTTGCTTCCATTTCTGCGCATCTAATTTGTAAAATTTCAACTGTATTAAATTCATACTTTTTTCAATTCCACAAAAAATTTAACACCCATCAAAATATCTTTATTCTCTTTCTTGTGATGTAAGTGTCAAGACGATGCGTTAAATCCCCGACAAAGCTTCAGCGTTCTTATAGATGCAACAGAAAGACAATGCATTCCATTGAGCTCATTTCAGCCATTACCGGGGTGTGTTTGACAGGTCATTACAACATTTCCGCGGTCGTAACACTAATGGGAAAAAACGACAGGCACAAGCAAGAGTACGAAAGAGTCACAGGAGTAAAATGAAAGCAATCAATCCAGCGAGATTTATGTGACAAGCAGATTGTACACCCCTCAAACACAGGAAAAGACAGATCCTCAGGTTGGAGGGGCATGCATGTTGCTAAATTAATGGGCGTTAATAAGACAAATAGAGCAGATTGACTTCTTCAGAAGGCTTTGAAATAAAGGGAGGAACTCACTTTAGTCAGCTTGTAGTGCCATTTGTGCACCACGTGTCTGAAGTTCTCATAGTCCAGCTGGTCTGCTTTGTTCCCTCCGTCGAAGCCTGTGGCTCTGAAGATGGTCAGGAAGCCTGGGTAGTTACCACACTCCTTGAAGAGGGGACAACACGCAGACAAGATTAAGTGTTAACACTGGTTACATGTGCATTATACAGCTTCCACACTTGTGTGAATGTTAGTAATATCAGTAGATAATGTTGCCCAACCCCAAATCAACTCCTAGCCCCTACACCCTATGCACTTGAGATCTGAGAAGATGTAACGTGAGAGAGAGCGAGAGAGAGAAAGAGGATGTAATGTGTGTGTGTGTGAGAGTGAGTGAATGAGTGTGTGTGTGTGTGAGAGAGTGAGTGAGAGAGCGAGAGGTGCGTAGTGGGTACCTTCTCGTAGACGGCACGGTCGCTGTGCCAGCGGGTCACAGTCTCCAGCATGCAGCACAGGAAACGTCCGTAGCGCCGCGACTCGTTCTCCGTGCAGCTGGCCACCGTGTAGATGATGTCAGAGAACACCTGCAGAGAGGACCACGCAACACAGGAGGTCAGGACAAAGTAATGAAGTGATGAAAATCCCATGGTATAATGACATGTGACAACCAGAGATAGTAGAGGGCAAAAACTGAGAAAGGGGGAGAGAGAGAGAGAGAGAGAGAGAGAGAGAGAGAGAGAGAGAGAGAGAGAGAGAGAGAGAGAGAGAGAGAGAGAGAGAGAGAGAGAGAGAGAGAGAGAGAGAGAGAGAGAGAGAGAGAGAGAGAGAGAGAGAGAGAGAGAGAGAGAGAGAGAGAGAGAGAGAGAGAGAGAGAGAGAGAGAGAGAGAGAGAGAAAGAGAGAGAGAGAGAAAAAGACGGAGAGAGAAAGAAAGAGAGAAAGACAGAGAGAGAGAAAGAAAGACAGAGAGAGAGAAAGAAAGACAGAGAGAGAGAGAAAGGGAGAAGTCTCACCCGGTCATAGCAGAGCAGGGTGCAGAAGTTGGGGGTCTTCTGCTGGTGCACCAGCTCCACAAAGCGGGCACAGTACACAGCGTCGATGGCAGAGAAGATACAGCGAGGGAACAGACACAGCTGCAGGAACTTAGTGATGGTCTCATTCTTGGTGGATTCTGAACGAGGGAGAAAAGAGAGGGAGAGAGGAAAATGAATAAAAAGGATGGGAGAAGAACAGTAAATTAGAATTGCAGTCAACTAACTCCCATGACTCATCTTTTGAGTGACTAATTCTTCAAGCAAGATTTGAGAAGGTTCAAACACACACTCCTTTAAAATGTAATTAGCTTGGGTTGTACAGCTGTACAAAGAAATCGTTAAATATGACTGATGTGTTCGTTAATGAAATGGGAGAGTTGACAGCTGCCATTAGCCCACATCCACCAAAACGGACTATGGCGCCTTTAAATCAAACAACTCCATATTAATGTCATTACTTGTCGGTCGGTCATGCTCGTTAACTGGGCTAAAACAAACAAGATGAGGCTGGTTTTGAGGCGCCTCCTGGGAGCTGAGGGGGCTTAGCAGTCCTGTGGTGTTACTGTCCCAACAACAGAGCCTGCTGTTAGTGAGTGAGAGAGCGAGAGAGAGAGAGAGAGAGAGAGAGAGAGCGAGGGAGCGAGAGCGAGGGAGAGAGGGAGAGAGGAGGAGAGAGAGAGGGAGAGAGGAGGAGAGAGGGAGAGAGAGGATCTTACTGGCAAGGAGCCAGTTGTCTTTCTCCAGTTTGAGGCGGTGCAGGACCCTCTGGACGTGCTCCAGCTGTTTCTTCTCCTCCTCCTGCAGCTTGTCCTGTAGGGCCGTGCAGCGCTCCTTCTCTTTCTTCTTCTTGTTCATGGGCTGCAGACAGACAGCAGACACCAGACAGACAGGCTGGTTAGTGTATGTTCATGGGCTGCAGACAGACAGCAGACACCAGACAGACAGGCTGGTTAGTGTGTGTTCATGGGCTGCAGACAGACAGCAGACACCAGACAGACAGGCTGGTTAGTGTATGTTCATGGGCTGCAGACAGACAGCAGACACCAGACAGACAGGCTGGTTAGTGTATGTTCATGGGCTGCAGACAGACAGCAGACACCAGACAGACAGGCTGGTTAGTGTATGTTCATGGGCTGCAGACAGACAGCAGACACCAGACAGACAGGCTGGTTAGTGTATGTTCATGGGCTGCAGACAGACAGCAGACACCAGACAGACAGGCTGGTTAGTGTATGTTCATGGGCTGCAGACAGACAGCAGACAGACAGGCTGGTTAGTGTATGTTCATGGGCTGCAGACAGACAGCAGACACCAGACAGACAGGCTGGTTAGTGTATGTTCATGGGCTGCAGACAGACAGCAGACACCAGACAGACAGGCTGGTTAGTGTATGTTCATGGGCTGCAGACAGACAGCAGACACCAGACAGACAGGCTGGTTAGTGTATGTTCATGGGCTGCAGACAGACAGCAGACACCATAGACAAACAAACAGGCTGCTGTTTAGATGGGGAGAACACATACACAGAGAGAACACTAATAACAACTTAGAGCTGAAGCCCAATACAATTACAGTGCAATTACCATAACTCTCCAAGTCAAGTGATAATTGAGACCATTGCAATTACACCACAATGAACTGTGTGACTGTGTTTGGAGGGCATTTAATGAGCTGTTGATGAGGGAGAGATTAACTGGAAGATGAGAATAGTCTCTGTGTGCTGCAGTATCAAGGGGTCTGATAGATGCCTGGGGTCCTGTTCATTAGGCACCAAACATAAGAAAACAGACTGAAACAGGGAGGGACTACTTGGACTTGTCCACTACATGGTCCAATAAGAAATGCTAATTTTCATTTTCCGTAGCAAATCTTTTAAAACTGTTTTCCATTGTGTGCTCTAATGAACATGGCCCTGATGATGTGACTCACCACATCAGGGTTCTCCTCGATAGCCTTGACCTGGACCTGTAGCTTCTTCACCTCGCGGTCGTAGGCGTTGTGTGGCACGGCCAGGTCGTACATGGTCAGCGACCAGAAGGTGGCGTAGAACTGGGGTCGGAGGTCGTCCCAGACGCGGGGCGGGTGCAGGGACACCACGGCCTCATGCACCGGCGACATCACCAGCTCACACGCCGCCACGTACTTATGGACCTTCTGCTGCTGCCGGTTGCTCTTCTCAGCTTTCTTCAGCTCATCATACTTAGACTGTGGAGAGAGGAGGGGACACTGTTTCAGTACAGGAGTTTATGCAGTCTGAAAGCAGCAGCCTGGGTCAGCCTGATCCATGGTGCTGTACTATACATGACTCCCAGCAGGACAGTGAGTCTGATCTGTTCCCAGACACACAACCTGACATGATGAATGTGTGTCAGATGTGATTGTTCAGATGGCGTGACCATGTCGTGTGACGGCAGCAGAGGGGGAACTCAGGATGTTTCACGCCCGGCCAGGGGGACAGTAAATCAGGTTACACAGCACATGGGAGGAGCGCGGCTGTCGCTCTCTGGAACTAAAACCATTCTTCTTCCAGAACTCTATATGGCCAGTGTTCTCAAAGCATTACTGTGCACATCAATTCAAGGTTGCAGTCGTATGAGTTTGTATTGAATATATTTGTAGATCTGTTATACTCACTGTGGATGTATCCATTGGTCATATTGTACAAGCTAAGGGTGAACTACCAGAGGGAAGGAGACTACTCACCAGGATCTGATGTCCGTACATGGGGCGTGAGAGGAAGAAGGCAGCGTCGTGGGGTGTGTGGAACTGGTTACAGAGGATGTCGATGGAGGGAACACGCTTGATGTAATCCTCAGTACTCAGGTTGGAGGCCAGGAAGCCACCGAACTGGACCAGGGTGTCGTGACACTGTAGCCAGGGGACAGGGAAGAGAGTCAGAGTGTGCAGAATGGCACCCTAACCCTTCTTTAGTGCACTACTTTTGACAAGGGCCCGCATGGGCTCTGGTCGAAAGTAGTGCTCTATATAGGAAATAGGGTGCTATTTTTTACACATGCCAAGGAGTTCATTCTCCCTTATTGCACAGACATGTTTGTGTGTTATTAATCCCACAGTTCCTCATTTGTTTAAGGACACAACCTGGTTTATTAAAACCATCCATCAATGTGGCCCAATACGGCACACAGAGGCAATTTTGGGAGATTATCGAAGAGGAAACCTCACAGCTTCAAGGCAACTTGGGGGAATTAAACTAAACATCATTGTCAGCTGTGTAATGTTTAAGAAATGTAGTAATGAAAAAAAGGGAGAATTCCATTCCCCTGATGTAGCTTATCGACATGACTTCAACTTACCCTCTGCAGGTTATGAGTACGTACCTGGTCGTAGAGCTTGCCCACCAGTTTGAGGTGTTTCTCGCCCCCCTCCAGAAACACCACGCCATTGCGTTGCTGGGCCATGAGGAGACAGAGGGGCAGAGCCAGCTCATGGTCCAACAGGGCATCCTTTAGACGCTGGGACGACTTCTTAGTGTTACGGATCTGACCAAAGTAACCACCCTGGGGACAGAAAGAAAATTGAATTGAATTATTTCAAGTCATGCTGAGCAATAGCCAACTAATGCAATGTGCCTCAGCTTTGAGCTAGTCATGGTGTATAGTTTCAACGTTTAAGTCAGACTAAAGATGGCCCTGTACCTCAGCTTTGAGCTGCTCCCCTCCAGTCATAGCCTCCATCTGCTCTGATGTCATCTCGTCCGTGATCTCGATGCCGGCCATCTTCTGCACCACCTCTTTTAGAATCAGCAGGTCAAAACTGCAGTGGGGGGAAAACACAACAGAAACACATTGTATGCATATTTGTGAATGCGGACAAACAAATAGTATGTGCACGTACACAAAAATAAACACGTGTCAACAAACACGGTTGGGTGAAAACAATCATAGGAGTAGCTAAGGACAGCGCACTAATAATAGTATAATTCAGCAAATCTACATGACAATTCTGTCCCATGCTGTTTCATGGGCACTATGGCAGAGAGCCACCTCTATTTACTTCCCCTGCATCCCTGGCCCTGGAGAAGGATGGGAGAGGGAGGGAGGGATCAAGAGAAAGTTGCCATGGAGCCTAGTGTGATTCGCTACCTGCTGACTCCAGCCATTACAGGGAGACCAGCACTGTGATAATTACCCTCCCCTCCTCCATGGGTGCCCAAACACCCACACAGTCAGCATCCTCCTCATCAACACCACATTACTCAGCAGCTCTGCCCAAGCCAGGGCCCTGCAGGGAGGCACAACAACAGCCAAGGCTCCTCTCCCTCTGCCCCTCTCTCTCAGCCCAGAGCCTGGCCAGACAGAGGGGACCCAGTTGACTGACTACGAGCGACAGACTCCATCACAATGAATCAAATCAGAGCCAGCAAGCCAATGAGGTGGCTGTCTGCCTGACGAGGAGTTATTGTTACCTCTTCCCTGCTTTCAGCGTATTGGTCACATACTGGAGGAGGCCGGCCAACTCGATTGGGTATTTCCTGAACACCGCTCCACACAGACTAGCCAGGCCTGGATAGGAGACAGGAGAAAGGTCAGCAGATCATTAGTTAGCAAGCAGACATATGTTGCATAAAACACGGTCAACTAAAGTAGAGTTGCACTGGGATGTCACTACATGGAACTAAAGCCCACCCTAATGCCCCTTTGATAATAAAGCTGATTCGTGACATCAGGGTCGTGTTTGGTAGGGTACACTGTAGTAAAACATTTTGTAACGTAAAATGAAAATCTGAGTTCAGGTGGTACCTCCCCTTTTCACACCATTTCCAAATATTTTCTCCTGAACACAACCCAAGTCAAATAATCCCCCCACATTGCTGTAGTAGTGAACTCACTCTGAAGCCAGGAGGATATCGTAGTGTCGTCATGTTTCATCTTCTCTTTCTCTGGATTGGCCAGCGCTTCAATAATGCAATCTATGGGCAACGAGTTAAGGGGCACAACATGGCAAGTCTTAATACAGTCTGACTACTATGGCTGGACTAAAGCATTCCAAATACATAGTTAAACATAGTACTGAATGTGTATAAATACATCAGTAAAAACAGCAAGTCACGAAATGGCAGAGTAAGGATACAGGCCATGACGTCATAGTTGAGCGAGGTGAGGTATTTGAGGGAGTCTACCACTGGACCGATGAGGTTGTCATACCACTGGATCTGAGACAGGATCTGAGAGAGTGACAATAAATACCTGGTTAATACAATACAGACCAGAGTGAGGCTCTCTCTCCACTAGCCTACCTATTGTTCCTGCAGTAAGGAGCATTCACCATCTTCATCAAATGTTTTCATCATTTATTTGCAGAGAATCGCCAAAAAGCCTACCCGTATGCAAATTAGGGAGACAAATTACCAATTCAATTCGGTAGGCTACTGACGAGTCACTCACTTTAACGTCACTGTCTGGCAAGTCCTGTTGGACTTCATATCGAAAATAAAACAAGATCTTTAGTTTACTTGTCCGGATAAGATACCATGGACATAACTACGTTTGCACGATTGATGAATGGCAAGGATATATGGGATCGACTTTATTCACTGAGTTGACACCTTTTATAAACTAGTCAAGCTTGCTGTTTGTCAATCAAAGCACAGTACATTTCCTATGTGCCACCTTTCTGTGGCTGCATATGAAACACAGCAGGGTCCAATGTTAACTTTTTTTTCTCACTGGCCCGGTGGGCCAGTTGGCCAAAAATCTACTGGCCCTAACAGAATTTCTACTGGCCCAGACATGGTGTAGTTCTTAAATGCATTGCGGTCATGCAGGGCAAATAGTTTGGCATGTGTTCTCCCTGTATTCAGCTATTAAGAGGCTTCATTTGGTTATTACAATATGTACACTACCAGTCAGACGTTTGGACTCACCTACTCATTCAAGGGTTTTTCTTAATGTTTTTACATTGTAGAATAATAGTGAAGACATCAAATCTATGAAATAACACATATGGAATCATGTAGTAACCAAAAAAGTGTTAAACAAATCGAAATATATTCTATATTTGAGATTCTTCAAATAGCCACCCTTTGCCTTGATGACTCTATTCTTTAGAATTGCATTGTATTAACTGCATTCATTTTTGTTTCGAAAGTATGTCGTTTTGAGATTTCAAAATAGGACGCTGCCCCTTTAAGACCAACGTTCCAAAAGAGATCTCAACATGGCTACAGTAGGCTAGCAAAGACTAATGGCAGGTGTCTTTTTGTAGCTTTCTTTTTGCAGACTATCAACAGTAGCCAGCATATTGCTAGTATGTTAGCTATTGAAGGTTTACATTTGTAAATCACTTTGCCTAAAATAAATAAGTTCAGCGAGTAGATTGCTATTGCTAACAACCCATCCACAACGCACGACTATACATGATAAAGTGAAAATCTGAGGACCGCACCAGACCCTAACCCGCTAATATAGAAAATGCGCTGTAGGCTACAGTCAGACATGATGGAACGAGTTTTTGACAGGGGGTGCAGGATTTTTTTTTGCCCAATTTAGATATGCTTCTGCTTATAATTTCAGACATTTTGGTAGGCTATTTGTTAGTCAACTTGTCTATAATTAGATACATGTAACTTCTCGTCTGTCATTATATGGTGCCATAGAAGACTAAATAAACCCTTGCTCACCAGAATAATGTCATAAATGGATAGAATGAATGCTTCAATCTAGTTGACATCGGTCAATTTCTGTGTCATCTCTGCTTTAAAACTGGAAAGATTTTTTTGTGCAAAATGTCAACTTGACCGGTTGTAAGGAAATAGAAAGCTGTGAAAACAACCCAAGATGTTCAGCTTGGAAGCATATTTTATGTGGTTGAAATACTATCAGCTTTTATGATGCTGATAAAGATAGCACCTCTATAGACGGTATCTAACGGTGCATTCTCTCAAGACGCTGAAAGAAAGAAATCATATTTCTCCACTCCTGTTCCCAAGTCAAAATGTTACCTACATTTGGTATATAATTTTACCCCAAGAAATGCGTAATTCTGTAGGAGTTAATATTAAGGCTATGTGGGAGGTTTCAGACCTACAGTCAGTGTCCAGATTTCAGTTTCCATTTAAACCATCTGAACAGTTGGCTACAGTTCCCTTGACGTGCCATACGCTTATTTGAAGTTCCGTCTTGTGACTGTCATATTTGTTTAGGGCCTCACAATCATCACACATAACATAGCCGGCACTGCTATCATCCTCTTTTACCACTTCACAAAATATTTCCCAAACATGACTTATCTGGCCCTCCAGTCACTTTATTATTATTTTTGCCTCCATGGATCGACATTAACATTTCCTGCCCTTTCCCACATGCATTTGGCGATTGGCATGTAGGCTATTTTGCACTTACAGTTAGGCCCTAAAGCTTCCGCACTAATGCCAGATAGCCTAAAATAATGAAAGAAACATCTCAATGTAGCCTATAGATACAGTTGAAGTCGTAAGTTTACATACACTTAGGTTGGAGTCATTAAAACTTGTTTTTCAACCACGCCACAATATTCTTGTTAACAAACTGTAGTTTTGGCAAGTTGGTTAGGACATCTACTTTGTGCATGACACAAGTAATTTTGTGCATGACACAAGCACCCCCGCAGCATCATGCTGTGGGGATGCTTTGCTGCAGGTGGGACTGGTGCACTTCACAAAATAGATGGCATCATGAGGAAGGAAAATTATGTGGATATATTGAAGCAACATCTCAAGACATCAGACAGGAAGTTAAAGCTTGGTCACAAATGGGTCTTCCAAATGGACAAATCTTCCAAAGTTGTGGCAAAATGGCTTAAGGACAACAAAGTCAAGTTATTGGAGTGGCCATCACAAAGCCCTGACCTCAATCTTATAGAACATTTGTGGACAGAACTGAAAAAGCGTGTGCGAAAAAGGAGGCCTACAAACCTGACTCAGTTACACCAGCTCTGTCAGGAGGAATGGGCCAAAATTCACCCAACTTATTGTGGGAAGCTTGTGGAAGGCTACCCGAAACATTTGACCCAAGTTAAACAATTTAAAGGCAATGCTACCAAATACTAATTGAGTGTATGTAAACTTCTGACCCACTGGGAATGTGATGAAAGAAATAAAATCTGAAATAAATCATTCTTTCTACTTTTATTCTGACATTTCACATTCTTAAAATAAAGTGGTGATCCTAACTGACCTAAGACAGGGAATTTTTACTAGGATTAAATGTCAGGAATTGTGAAAAACTGAGTTTAAATGTATTTGGCTAAGGTGTATGTAAACTTCCGACTTCAACTGTATATACATTGCACAATAATGATCCATTCAGGTATTGCTTTTTCCCTTTATTCAACCCACCCGCCCTTCATCCACACAATATTTAATGAGCCTAAACCCACCCGCCCCCCGGATATAACCGCAAGGACTGAGGGATATGAGTCAACCCATGCATCACTAATGGGTTCTTCTTTTTGCTCTGGACTGCTCACGTGTGCTGTGGTAAGGCACCAACTCATGTAGGCTACTGCTCGAGAAGTTGTGATGCGGGAGCGTGGTGGTGCTTGAATGAACCGCAAATCATATTGCTCAAATACAAATAGCATGACATTTACACTTGTAGTCTTCCAAGGTAGAGTAGGTAAATGTTGAACTGGAATGCAAAAATGCGCAAAAAAGTTACTGGCCGGATAGGGCCACTCCCTGACGAGATCCACTGGCCCAACACGTGTTTACTGCCCGCGAAATAAAATAAATGAATGTGCCAGAAAACCATAGGCTAAGTGGATTTCGACTCATCTTTACCACATTATATGGGACGTGCAAATTCACTCACATTATAATGGGACATGCAAATTCATGCGCTCTCCCGCCGTGTAGTTCGACTGCAACCACAGCACACTACTTGATGGGTCATTCGCGAATGAACTGCTTTATTTTTTTTACGGATCTTTTTGGTGAATGTCGGGAACAGAATCGCATCAGTGAAAGCGCCGCATAGGTGAAAGAGCTGTTAATTTGGCTCCCTGATTTGCATACTGCTACTACTGCTTTTTGATCTCAAAACAACGTTTTTCTGCAGATAAGTTACAAAATCATTCTAAAGCGGGTGAATCCTCACTGTAGAAACAATAAATAGTGGGGAGAGCATGTAAATCTGGCCCACGCTGATTTGCAGGCCATCTAATAATTTGGACAGGTAAATATTTATTTGAACGTGCATTTCACAACATAATGGTAGCCTACCCTTTGGGCTTTACATTGGAGATTTGCAATTTCTTCATGGTTCTAGGTCGATTTTTAAGCATTTTGAACTTAGAGCCGTTTGGGAACCAAATGGGCCATCTCTTTTACGTGAACGGAGGAGTCAAATGAGCAGGCTCACAGAAAATACTTGGAATTCCCGAGCACACAACACACACACACCAAAGTACCGAGAGGCGGGACCGACAGCAGACTGTCAAACCAGCAGTGTTTCCCTGTCATCGCTCACTTTGTAACTGACAGGCGCCTGTCCTATCAATAGATGCTATAAGATGCATATCGTTCATTCTAGCAGGAGCGGGCTTGGCAACCTATATATTTATTATGGACACAGTATGATTTACATTAGTTATCTTGTTGTTATTAGTCCCATCCTTCAGCTCCATTCAACCCCTCCCATCTATCTCTAAACACCATCCATATAGGATTTCTATTTGCCATATATTTTTCAACTGTACTGTGATGTTTCACAAAAGTTCTGAACCCTTCTATTCTCATTGTTTCTACAGATTGTAAATTGAAAAAACATTTTTGCTAAAAGTTTATATTTACATGTTAATATTATCTTCAGATTATAACTATTACGTCTCATATTTTAACTAAATGTAATCTATTAGCTTCCAAAATGTAAGTAGGTATATCTAGCTGTCCAATAACACAGAATGGCTTATCCTGCACTTTGTAAAAACCCAGAGTGCATTGAGTGAATGTTGGAAAAAGATTTTGGTTCCTTACTAAACATAGCAATGTGAATGCAAAGAGGACTCAGACCACAAAATAGGTGAAGTGAACTGGCAAAAGAGTTGAGTCCTCATTCAAAGGAAAGGGCAGCGTGAATACAAAGAGAACAGAGTTATTTTGCTTTATTTTTTACCCCAGAGTTCACTTTAAAGAGGACTGAGATCATTTTTAAAAAGAGGACTATATGTGAAAACACCCTCAGAGGCCATTCAGTCAGACTGCAGGCTGAGAGACGAAGAGATGGAATGGAGGCTTTAAGAGGAGCAGCACAGCTTATTCCTGACTCAGTCAGTTCCCGTCCTCCTCTCTCTCCTCCTTCCACTGTCAGGCAGAGCCACAGAGCCAAGCCCTTTCTCATTCTATTAATGTCCTGCTGCTGAGGCACCACAAAACCCCCTCCACTCATCTCCTCTTTCTGTTTGGCCGACAATTTTCCTCAAGTAATTTTTGGAGATGTGAGAGATTTAGGGGAGGGTTAGGGAATAGTGCTTATGCCGTAGAGAGGGACAGGAGAGGACATGGATGGGGGTGTTCTAGCAAGATAAGACAGGCTCTGATGGAGAGTAAACAGTCGCAGTGAATCAAATTTACATTCAGCCCCCATTTTCAGCAGCAGCTTATCTTTACAATGGTAGATTTTTATCTATACAGTCGCCTTAAAAGAATGTCTCTCTGCCCCATCGAGATTGTGTCCTCTACTGAGCCCTTTTCACTGTCAAGATGAAATACTCAGTTAAAGTAGGAGTAGGGCATTAACTATTTAACAAGTCTGGAGATATCATTCAAAATAAGGCTAATATTAGTGTCCGTATTTTAACACTGCTTTCAACTGTACAGTAGGTGAATAGAAGTTCATAAAATGATTGAGAATACATACATAGTCAAAGAGGATGGTGGGGTTGCTATGGCTCAGCTTGCCTATCTGGCGCCCAGATGGTTTCACATTCTCTTTGGTCAATCGCCTGGGAAAAAGAAAGGAAGAAAGAGATTGAAGCATCTTGCTGCCAATACATTTAACCCTGACAATTATGTGGCACCCCTGGTTTGATGGTTAGGCTAGATTGAAAAATATTATTTAGTAGAAGAATTTACAACTAATAATGAACTTGCACTCAATGGTTGCTTGCTTCATGCTGATATCCATTTATCAAAATTATATTTTTCCCCTCTCACACAGCATTATTGACAAAATTATGATTCATGTCAACAAAACTAAGGGAAGGAAATGTTTGTACACTAATCCATGCTTGTTAAAACCTACAGCTCACACCAGAGAGACACAGACAGACACATTGTGGTGGGGAGTAATGACAATGTCAGTGTGTGGATGTTAGAATACAGTGAGGTCTGAGGTAGGCTTGTCTGCGAGGGAGGGAGGGAGAGGGGTGGTGATTGAGAAGTAGGTAGCTAAAGCACCACCACCAGGCACTCATTTCCTACTGCGGTGCTGCACAGCACACGCATACTGTATACACGATGCAGACCAGGGACAGGCACGACACATTAATTCCCTTCCTTGTTCTCGTCTGCATTAGCCACCTTGTAGTGACGCAGAGCAGTTGTGACATTTCACTCAGCAGCGCTGTATCCATATCAAGAGGTATGGTTAATGACGTCCAAGCAATGTTCCATTTTCATGATTAATAAGCACTGGACTAAAAGCACCGACATCCTTCAGTTCATTACACAAGACTAAGATGCAAACAGGGACAGCAAAGGGATGGATTGAATGAATAATCAAATGTAATTATTCAGTAGCAGCAACTTAAGTAACAATGGTTTGTACAACATGGGGCTAGGGGCTGGTGAGAAGGTCAATGACCTATGAGAGCAGGACAGCAGGCCAGAGGAGAAGGGTTGTAGTGCTGCTACGCTAGCCTCAAATCTGACATGGATGGGAGTAGTCCACTCAAGTGCATCTCTGGAGCAATTTTCTCTAATCCCCCCCACTCCAGCTCTCCCTGCCTGCCTTCCACTGCACCAGAGCTGCAGGATCTCAGCCCTCCTCCACTTCATCCATTAGTCTCCCCTCCTACACAATAAACTGTCCCATCCCCCAGCACGCTGGTGTGCTTATATTCCCTATCACCAACACCACCACACACCCTCAGGGTCATTCCCCTTGTCAAGGCGCTCACACACGCAAACACAAGCAATCAGTGGAAACACCTTCATAGGAGCCAGAGCGTTTACAAAATATGTGTGTGTGTGTGTGTGGGGGGACCCTGGCTGGCCGAGCAGTGTTCCTGCCGGGTGGGATCCAGCAGAATATTGATGACTCTAGGGAAAGGAGGCCTGCTCCATACCCAGCTGCCAGCTTCCATTAAAATAAATGGAGGAATTACCTTTTTTATTTTCTTCCGTGAGGGGGGTTGGGCTCGGGGGGTGGGTAGAGTAGGAAACAAACCATTGCTTCCCAGAGTGCCTGCTCTGTCTTACATTATCACACAGCCCAGAGGTGCTGGCTTTGTGTGTGTGGTGGCAGTGATGGGAATACTTCCAATGTTCACTGGTACAGTACAGGGAGCAGTGAAACATTAGGCCTCAGGCACAAACATTGAATGAAGATGTACTTCCACACATGGAAAACAAGTATGTATCATACAGCATTCCTGTGAAAAACAGTAAATATGAGGTATACAGTAGCAAATACTATGCATGTACCATGAAGTGCCATTGGAAATGCATAGGATTTCATTTTAAAAGGGACAGTCCAGAATTGGTATATTCTATCCTTCAGCCGTTTACCAAAACAAGTGACAGGGTGATCACTTTGTGTTTCAAATCCCGAATGGCTCCATTAATGCAATCGTGCCTAAATCAAATAGACTGTAAGCATGTTATACAGCCAGTGTGATGATCAGGTGCTTATCATTCCTCATGCAATAAAGACCGTTCCTCTTAGGACATACACTACCAGTCAAACGTTTGGACACACCTACTCATTCAAGGGATTTTCTTTATTTTTACTATTTTCTACATTGTACAATAGTAGTGAAGACATGAAAACTATTAAATAACACACATGGAATCATGTAGTAAACAAAAAAGGGCTAAACAAATCAAAATATATTTTATATTTGAGATTCTTCAAATAGCCATCCTTTGCCTTGATGACAGCTTTGCACACTCTTGGCATTCTCTCAAGCAGCTTCATGAGGTAGTCACCTGGAATGCATTTCAATTAACAGGTGTGCCTTCTTAAAAGTTAATTTGTGGAATTTCTTTCCTTCTTAATGCGTTTGAGCCAATCAGTTGTGTTGTGACAAGGTGGGGGGTTATACAGAAGATAGCCCTATTTGGTAAAAGACCAAGTCCATATTATGGCAAGAAGAGCTCAAATAAGAAAAGAGAAACGACAGTCCATCATTACTTTAAGACATGAAGGTCAGTCAATGCGGAAAATGTGAAGCACTTTGAAAGTTTCTTCAAGTACAGTCACAAAAACCATCAAGCGCTATGATGAAACTAGCTCTCATGAGGACCGCCACAGGAAAGGAAGAACCAGAGTTACCTCTGCTACAGCGGATAGGTTCATTAT
This sequence comes from Coregonus clupeaformis, assembly GCF_020615455.1. Taxonomy (NCBI): domain Eukaryota; kingdom Metazoa; phylum Chordata; class Actinopteri; order Salmoniformes; family Salmonidae; genus Coregonus; species Coregonus clupeaformis. The sequence continues at coordinate 58,049,928 of NC_059204.1, read as the reverse complement.
AGTTACCAGCCTAAGAAATTGCAGCCCAAATAAATGCTTCACAAAGTTGAAGTAACAGGCACATTTCAACATCAAATGTTCAGAGGACACTGTGTGAATCAGGCCTTCATGGTCTAATTGCTGCAAAGAAACCACCACTAAAGAACACCAATAAGAAGAGACTTACTTGGGCCAAGAAACACAAGCAATGGCCATTAGACCGGTGGAAATCTGTCCTTTGGTCTGGAGTCCAAATTGGATACTTTTGGTTCCAACCGCCGTGTCTTTGTGAGACGCAGTGTGGGTGAACGGATGATCTCCGCATGTGTAGCTCCCACCGTGAAGCATGGAGGAGGTGGTGTTATGGTGTGGGGGTGCTTTGCTGGTGAGACTGTCTGATTTATTTAGAATTCAAGGCACACTTAACCAGCATGGCTACCACAGCATTCTGCAGCGATACGCCATCCCATTTGGTTTGGGCTTAGTGGGACTAGCATTTGTTTTTTAACAGGACAATGACCCAACACACCTCCAGGCTGTGTAAGGGCTATTTTACCAAGAAGGAGAGTGATGGAGTGCTGCATCAGATGACCTGGCCTCCACAATCCCCCGACCTCAACCAAATTGAGATGGTTTGGGATGAGTTGGACCGCAGAGTGAAGGCAAAGCAGCCAACAAGTGCTCAGCATATGTGGGAACTCCTTCAAGACTGTTGGAAAAGCATTCCAGGTGAGGCTGGTTGAGAGAATGCCAAGCGTGTGCAAAGCTGTCATCAAGGCAAAGGGTGGCTACTTTGAAAAAATCTCAAATATAAAATATATTTTGATTTGTTTAACACTTTTTTTGGTTCCTACTTGATTCCACATGTGTTATTTCATAGTTTTGATGTCTTCACTACACAATGTAGAAAATAGTAAAAAATAAAGAAAAACCCTTGAATGAGTAGGTGTGTCCAAACTTTTGACTGGTACTGTATGTGCACAACATTTTCACTGTGCTAAAATATAATTTATTCCGCTCCAGGTATTATAGCAGTAAGAAATGTGGTGAATCGAGTGAACATGTAGTCCGGATATTCAGTAGGGTGTGAGTGGCTGAAACTCAGCACTGACCCCACAAAGCCCAGTGTTTCAGAAATAAAACGAGCCTGGGGCCCATTCCAAAGTAGGCACCCACACCAGCCCACATCTGCTATTATGAGTGTGTGTGTGTGTGTGTCAGCGTGTATGTGTGTGAGAGCGTGTCTTTATGGAAGTGTGAGCGAGAATGTTTTTGAGAACTAGATTCAATGAAATATTACTGGCCCAGTTAATGGCCTATTTTGTGTGCAAGCCATTAGTAGATGTGAGCACTTATATCAAATAATGCCATGAAAGTCACAGAACAGTCCTAGCTGTGCCAACCTAAAAATGTACCATGGTAACCATAGCTGCATGTTAGCGCTTCTCAGCAGCACCCACCACACACACACCAGCGTTCATACACATTTAGACAGATGGAATTTCACAACTTTTCCATGACCTTCAATCAAATTTCCATGACGAACAATTGGCAGCATCTATGTACATATAAAAAAAGTAAGGGTACTATGTGGTATCAACACTGGGAGACTACTCTCTGATCCAATGTACAGTCGTGGTCAAAAGTTCTGAGAATGACACAAATACTAATTTTCACAAAGTCTGCTGCCTCAGTTTTGATGATGGCAATTTGCATATACTCCAGAATGTCATGAAGAGTGATCAGATGAATTGCAATTAATTGCAAAGTCCCTCTTTGCCATTCAAATTTACTTAATCCCCCAAAAACATTTCCACTGCATTTCAGCCCTGCCACAAAAGGACCAGCTGACATCATGTCAGTGATTCTCTCATTAACACAGGTGAGAGTGTTGACGAGGACAAGGCTGGAAATCACTCTGTCATGCTGATTGAGTTAGAAGAACAGACTGGAAGCTTTAAAAGGAGGGTGGTGCTTGAAATCATTGTTCTTCCTCTGTTAACCATGGTTACCTGCAAGGAAACACGTGCCGTCATCATTGTTTTGCACAAAAAGGGCTTCACAGGCAAGGATATTGCTGCTAGTAAGATTGCACTTAAATCAACCATTTATCGGATCATCAAGAACTTCAAGGAGAGAGGTTCAATTGTTGTGAAGGCGGCGTCAGGGCACCCAAGAAAGTCCAGCAAGCGCCAGGACCGTCTCCTAAAGTTGATTCAGCTGCGGGATCGGGGCACCACCAGTGCAGAGCTTGCTCAGGAATGGCAGCAGGCAGGTGTGAGTGCATCTGCATGCACAGTGAGGCGAATACTTTTGGAGGATGGCCTGGTGTCAAGAAGGGCAGCAAAGAAGCCACTTCTCTCCAGGAAAAACATCAGGGACAGACTGATATTCTGCAAAAGGTATAGGGATTGGACTGCTGAGGACTGGGGTAAAGTCATTTTCTCTGATGAATCCCCTTTCCGATTGTTTGGGGCATCCGGAAAACACCTTGTCCGGAGAAGACAAGGTGTCATGCCAACAGTAAAGCATCCTGAGACCATTCATGTGTGGGGTTGCTTCTCAGCCAAGGGAGTGGGCTCACTCACAATTTTGCCTAAGAACACAGCCATGAATAAAGAATGGTACCAACACATCCTCAGAGAGCAACTTCTCCCAACCATCCAAGAACAGTTTGGTGACGACCAATACCTTTTCCAGCAAGATGGAGCACCTTGCCATAAGGCAAAAGTGATAACTAAGTGGCTCGGGGTACAAAACACAGACATTTTGGGTCCATGGCCAGGAAACTCCCCAGACCTTAATCCCATTGAGAACTTGTGGTCGATCCTCAAGAGGCGGGTGGACAAACAAAAACACACAAATTCTGACAAACTCCAATGATTGATTATGCAAGAATGGGCTGCCATCAGTCAGGATGTGGCCCAGAAGTTAATTGACAGCATGCCAGGGCAGATTGCAGAGGTCTTGAAAAAGAAGGGTCAACACTGCAAATATTGACTCTTTGCATAAACTAAATGTCATTGTCAATAAAAGCCTTTGACACTTATGGAATGCTTGTAATTATACTTCAGTATACCATAGTAACATCTGACAAAAATATCTCATAACACTGAAGCAGCGAACTTTGTGAAGACCAATACTTGTGTCATTCTCAAAACTTTTGACCACGACTGTACCATCTCCTGTCGTTGGGCAAGGCACTTAACCCTCCCACCAAGTAGAACAACCTGTTAGGCAACTGCATAAAACACATGTGGTCAACCGTCAGTGGCTCAGTCTGGAGAACTACTGGGTGGGCAGGCTTTTGATCCAGCCCTGTTCAAACACATCAGAGTTCATTTATCAAGGTCCGGTTGAGCAGCTCATTTCTAAAATGTGGTTTGTTAGAGGGGGACTGGAATAAAAGCCTGCACACCTATTAGCTCTCCTGAAGGATGGTTGACCACCCTTAATAAAACATTGCAACATTACACCCAAAAACGTTTTATGCCTTTATAAAATAATTAGCTCATTCAATATATCAAAGATCAAATGGCTATGGTAGGCTACAAATCTTTTTATTCAGCTGAAGCAAGCCCACACATTTTCTTCAGGAAATGTATATTTTCTTGTTTAGTCATTTATCTTCGCTACCTTAGAAGTGTTTAATTTGCAGGCTGAGTAGCATCTATTGAGTTGCAATGTCCCATACATTGGATGCCCAAATCAACTGGAAGTATCTACAAAACAAGTTTTGAATTGGCTACCTAGTTAGTCTGTTTTCTATCATATTTGATAGGCTATTCTCTCTCCTTGAGCAATGGCCCACTCACACACATACAGGTGATGCGCGCACACAGACGCTAAAGTTTCATATTACGATCCTGGCTGATATGTTTAAAAAAAAAAAAAAATTCCATGACTTTTCAGGTTCTACCATTTTCCAGGCCTGGAAAACAATTGTAAAATCCCATGACTTTACCAGGATTTTCATGACCGTACGAACCCTGACACACACACATACCTTTTGACAAGTTTCCAACAGCAACCACTGAAAGCTCAATGGACAAAGTAACTGAGTTTATCTCCTAGAAGAATTTGTGAGAAACACTGACTGGCTTTGAGGGTGCTTTCCTAGAGATGCTGCTACATTATACTCAAGGGGCATGGGTTGGACGCCTGAATTAGTTTAGATGCCTGAAAAGTCTATAAAAAGGAACCTATGAGTTGTGGGTGCAGAAAACGTGACTTCTAAGTGCCACAACCAAACGTTGGATAAAACAGCAGGCACTATATCTAACTGGTAAGGCGGTAGGTAGGCGTAGCAACGTGACTTACTTCATGATGTATTTGGCTCTGTCCACAGTCTGAGCTTTGACCTTGACCAGCAGCGGGTGGCTGGTGTACGTCTCGTTCTTCCACTGCCCGTATAGCCGGTACCTGGGGACCACAGGTAGAACACAGGTGGGTGGGTTAACACTGACATACAGTACCAGTCAAAAGTTTGGACACCTACTCATTCAAGGGTTTTTCTTAATTTTTACTATTTTCTAAATTGTAGAATAATAGTGAAGACATCAAAACTATGAAATAACACATGGAATCAAGTAGTAACCAAAAAAGTGTTAAACAAATCAAAACATATTTTATATTTGAGATTCTTCAAATAGCCTTCCACAAGCTTCCCAAGTTGGGTGAATTTTGGCCCATTCCTCCTGACACAGCTGGTGTAACTGAGTCAGGTTTGTAGGCCTCCTTGCTCGCACACACCTTTTCAGTTCTGCCCACACATTTTCTATAGGATTGAGGTCAGGGCTTTGTGATGGCCACTCCAATACCTTGACTTTGTTGTCCTTAAGCCATTTTGCCACAACTTTGGAAGGATGCTTGGGGTCATTGTCCATTTGGGAGACCCATTTGCGACCAAGCTTTAACTTCCTGACTGATGTCTTGAGATGTTGCTTCAATATATCCACAATTTTCTTTCCTCATGATGCCAACTATTTTGTGAAGTGCACCAGTCCCTCCTGCAGCAAAGCACCCCCACAACATGATGCTGCCACCCCCGTGCTTCACAGTTGGGATGGTGTTCTTCGGCTTGCAAGGTCCCCCTTTTTCCTCCAAACATAACGATGGTCATTATGGCCAAACAGTTCTATTTTTTGTTTCATCAGACCAGAGGACATTTCTACAAAAAGTACTATATTTGTCTACATGTGCAGTTGCAAACCGTAATTTGGCTTTTTTAATGGCGGTTTTGGAGCAGTGGCTTCTTCCTTGCTGAGCGGCCTTTCAGGTTATGTCGATATAGGACTCGTTTTACTGTGGATATGGATAATTTTGTACCTGTTTCCTCCAGCATCTTCACAAGGTCCTTTGCTGTTGTTCTGGGATTGATTTGCACTTTTCACACCAAAGTACGTTCATCTCTAGGAGACAGAATGCATCTCCTTCCTGAGCGGTATGACGGCTGCGTGGTCCCATGGTGTTTATACTTGCGTACTATTGTTTGTACAGATGAACGTGGTACCTTCAGGCGTTTGGAAATTGCTCCCAAGGATGAACCAGGCTTGTGGAGGTCTACCATTTTTTTTCTGAGGTCTTGGCTGATTTCTTTTGCTTTTCCCATGATGTCAAGCAAAGAGGCACTGAGTTTGAAGGTAGGCCTTGAAATACATCCACAGGTAAACCTCCAATTGACTCAAATGATGTCAATTAGCCTATCAGAAGCTTCTAAAGCCATGACATCATTTTCTGGAATTTTCCAAGCCGTTTAAAGGCACAGTCAACTTAGTGTATGTAAACTTCTGACCCACTGGAATTGTGATACAGTGAATTATAAGTGAAATAATCTTTCTGTAAACAATTGTTGGAAAAATGACTTGTGTCATGCACAAAGTAGATGTCCTAACCGACTTGCCAAAACTATAGTTTGTTAACAAGAAATTTGTGGAGTGGTTGAAAAAACAAGTTTTAATGACTCCAACCTAAGTGTATGTAAACTTCCGACTTCAACTGTATATATATAGATATAGATATGTTTCACCTGTGCTGGTAAGGGAACAGCTTGAAGAGGCCCCAGAGCTCTTCTGACATGCAGGCGTTGCATTCCATTAGAGAGAGCGAGGGCAGCAGCACCTGGTCTGCAATGCTCAGGAAACAACTCAGCAACGTGTCCTAGTAGGGAACAGCAGCACAGAGCAGACCACAGTGTGTGGATGCTTACAGAATGATATTCTATTTATTACTCTTGCTGATTAATACAACAAGGCTGTTCTAAGTCACTTCTTGGTCCCATTTACTTTGATAACTCACCATTTTGTCCTTGATGTGGTCATTTCGACCCTCACTTTGGTACTGGAGGAACAAAAGAGAACAAGAGGACAATTAATGAGATGAAGCTAGAGTAGGAGAGGGTATGCCAATGAATTTTCCTTCGGGGATCAATTAAAGCATTACTTATCATCAATGGACTTTAGGCAAACTGATGGTAGGGCCTGTACCTCTTTCATGAAGCCCTTGCCCAGTCGTACTATCTTGGCAAAGAGGATGGGGTCGTGGGAGAGGTGAGGCCCCAGGTAGCAGAGCATGCTGAACACGTCCCTGCGCAGGTCCTCAAAGCTCTCGGCAGGTCTGGGGGCCCGCTTGTTCCTCAGGGGCCTCATCACACAGCCCTTGGCCCCTTTGGGGACCCCGGCTCTGCAAGGGAAACACATGTGAGACAGGGCGTACTAAACACAGCAACATACAGCCTCCACTGCTCTAGTGTGAAGAGGAAGTGGTTCTGTTTGTGGTTGTCGTTATGTCTGTGTGTATTCAGTGTGTCCCTACAATTAAATGAAAGGCTGGCATCAGAGGATGTTATAGTCTGGCTGGCTGTGTATGTACACTCTGGCATGTCGTGTTGCGGTGTATTTAGGTGCATCTCTTTGTTCCACCAGTGTGCGAAGAGCACTAAGTGAATCTGTGGGAGCGGGCAGGCACCTGCGGTACAGCGGCTCCACAGTCAGGTGCAGCAGCTGGCATAGTGCCAGGGCGATGGCCTTGTGAGAGGTGGCGTAGAAGGCGGGCATCTGGTCCATAATGTTCTGGGCATGGTTCCAGTCGCCGATCCTCAGCAGCGCTTCCAGCAGGCCCAGCTTCTGGTTATCAGGAGGCTGAGGGGAGAGGGGGAGATGCTGAGAGTATGTGTGCTTGAGTGAGGATCAGGGCAATTGGAGCAGCAGAAGCAGTAGTTAGAGAGCAGCTCTTCCTAAGTCCTTAGTTTATGACTGTCAGTCATAAACTAGCTGAAGGATCTCACACAGTACAAAGCAGGCCCATTAAAAGAGGTTACGGAGGATTTGCAAATACAAAGCCTAGTCAGTAAATCCCAAGACGTCATTTACTCCAGCAGCACTGGATGGGAACAAGGAACGGTAGAAATCCCTCATCCTATCTGACGCTGCACTTCATATGTGTGTGACTGACACAACTAACTGTGACACAGCATAGTAACAAGGCAGTGCTGTCAGGGAGAGGCTGTGACGTGGGATGAGAAAGCTAGCTAGAGGACGAGCGGATATTCTGCTCCTTCAATGTTGCTCTCACTTCTTTTTGCGACCAGGCTATTCTCTAAATTTGCCCTCATCTCCCACTGTGGGCTTAATTTTTAAATATTTTTTTTAATTGAGAGAAGAAAACAATTAAAAAAAATGCAAGCCACAGCAAAAACTATTGTTGAAACAGATATTCACTCAATTTAGCATTAGAATGACTCCGGCACCCAGTTGACTGAGATGCAAACTGACAATCTGGAGCTTGGACTGGAGGCTGGAGTTATTTTAGAAACATGGCCCACAAAAGCCTTCAGTGTTGCTATTCGTTACTGTTAGCGTGCGGGATGGGGGGTGGAGAAGCGGTCCGTGTGGAGTCTGTACGTTTAACACCACGTCTGTGGCTGTGGCCTGACCGCTGCAGCGCGAATTAACAGACCTCCTCTGGTCCATCAATTACTGCCTGTGCTGTCTGTCTGTGGTCCTCAGCAGCACGGCTCTGCCTCAGACAGACACTGACTAGCAACTCGTTAACACACACAGCAATAAAGCATTTCCTTTCCCTTCACCTACACCCTGTGGCAGCCTTATAAAGACTGGGATTCATCATGGAAAACAAAGAAGGACACTTGATGGAAGTAGAGTTGTGCTTCAGTACAGAACCGGTACCCAAATGTGCAGACATGTTTTTCAAATGGTAGAAATATACAGTGGGGAGAACAAGTATTTGATACACTGCCGATTTTGCAGGTTTTCCTACTTACAAAGCATGTAGAGGTCTGTGATTTTTATCATAGGTACACTTCAACTGTGAGAGACGGAATCTAAAACAAAAATCCAGAAAATCCCATTGTATGATTTTTAAGTAATTAATTTGCATTTTATTGCATGACATAAGTATTTGATCACCTACCAACCAGGAAGAATTCCGGCTCTCACAGACCTGTTAGTTTTTCTTTAAGAAGCACTCCTGTTCTCCACTCATTACCTGTATTAACTGCATCGGTTTGAACTCGTTACCTGTATAAAAGACACCTGTCCACACACTCAATCAAACAGACTCCAACCTCTCCACAATGGCCAAGACCAGAGAGCTGTGTAAGGACATCAGGGATAAAATTGTAGACCTGCACAAGGCTGGGATGGGCTACAGGACAATAAGGAAGCAGCTTGGTGAGAAGGCAACAACTGTTGCCGCAATTATTAGAAAATGGAAGAAGTTCAAGATGACGGTCAATCACCCTCGGTCTGGGGCTCCATGCAAGATCTCACCTCGTGGGGCATCAATGATCATGAGGAAGGTGAGGGATCAGCCCAGAACTACACGGCAGGAACTGGTCAATGACCTGAAGAGAGCTGGGACCACAGTCTCAAAGAAAACCATTAGTAACACACTACGCCGTCATGGATTAAAATCCTGCAGCGCACGCAAGGTCCCCCCGGCTCATGCCAGCGCATGTCCAGGCCTGTCTGAAGTTTGCCAATGACCATCTGGATGATCCAGAGGTGGAATGGGAGAAGGTCATGTGGTCTGAGCGTCTGCTAAATGACGTAAATGTAAATGTCTGATGAGACAAAAATATAGCTTTTTGGTCTAAACTCCACTCGCCGTGTTTGGAGGAAGAAGGATGAGTACAACCCCAAGAACACCATCCCAACCGTGAAGCATGGAGGTGGAAACATCATTCTTTGGGGATACTTTTCTGCAAAGGGGACAGGACAACTGCACCGTATTGAGGGGAGGATGGATGGGGCCATGTATCGCGAGATCTTGGCCAACAACCTCCTTCCCTCAGTAAGAGCATTGAAGATGGGTCGTGGCTGGGTCTTCCAGCATGACAACGACCCGAAACACACAGCCAGGGCAACTAAGGAGTGGCTCCGTAAGAAGCATCTCAAGGTCCTGGAGTGACCTAGCCAGTCTCCAGACCTGAACCCAATAGAAAATCTTTGGAGGGAGCTGAAAGTCCGTATTGCCCAGCGACAGCCCCGAAACCTAAAGGATCTGGAGAAGATCTGTATGGAGGAGTGGGCCAAAATCCCTGCTGCAGTGTGTGCAAACCTGGTCAAGACCTACAGGAAACGTATGATCTCTGTAATTGCAAACAAAGGTTTATGTACCAAATATTAAGTTCTGCTTTTCTGATGTATCAAATACTTATGTCATGCAATAAAATGCAAATTAATTACTTAAAAATCATACAATGTGATTTTCTGGATTTTCTCACAGTTGAAGTGTACCTATGATAAAAAGTACAGACCTCTACATGCTTTGTAAATAGGAAAACCTGCAAAATCGGCAGTGTATCAAATACTTGTTCTCCCCACTGTATGTGAGTGATGGTGATGAGATGACTTTACCTTGTCATTCTTCTCCTCCTCTTTCTCCTTCTCTCTCTCCTTGTCCTCTGTCTTCTCGGAGGGCACCACTACCATGGTGAGCTTGCGGGCGATCTGCTTGGCCTCCGTGATCTCTCGCTTGTGCTCCTCTATAATGCTGGCATCCAGTGGCATCAGCTGGGAAGGCAGAGGCACAGAGGACAGGACAGACTGTCATATGTCAGGTCACAGCTTACAGAACAAGGCGATTCGATTTTCCTATCGGATCAGCTGCTGCACAATCGGGCATTTACTGAGGACAACCAATGTTAGTCTTAAATCATATATATACAATTATATTATTATATGTGAGAGTAAGTGTGAGTTGAGAGATGCTTACGTGCACATAGAGGTCCTCCAGCTCTATGAGGTTGTGGTGGAGAAGGGCGGCAGCAATGTGGTAGAGTGACGTGGGGGTCTCCTCATTGGGCTCCTGGGGGAGAGGGACAGTCAGAGGAACAGCTAATGGATGGGGGGGTCTAGTACAAATCAATAGAGATCACTCGGCTGTCCTTTGATCCCCAACTTGGAGCTAAAGTGTATATTTCAGTGCCGGGCAGCATTACTATTCACATCAGGTCTGACTGCACCATTTTCCCTCATTCCTGCAGGTCAAGGGAGAATAGCTGGAGAAAATTCCAAACCTGGGCAAGATTTATGTTCTCATCAATAAGACCTTAAATTGTTTATGGATTTCTCTGCTTCTTGGGCAGGTAGCTCCTCACTAACGCCTCACAAATACGCATTTGTACAGTTTCTATCCGGCAGGTTTCAGACAGGCGGCAGGTTTCAGACAGGCGGCAGGTTTCAGACAGGCGGCAGACAGTCACTGTCCAGCAGGGAGTCTGCACTCTCTCACCTGGTTGAACTTGAACTTGAAGCCCAGGATGTGGCAGAGGGTGAGGGGTTCACACATGTAGGACTTGATGAGGGGCAGGAAGAACTCATCCTGGTCAGAACGACACTCGTACACCTCCAGGATGATGTCCAGAACGCGGTTGGGGTCCAGGTTGAAGCATCCTGCAGGGTGGAGACGGGGTTAGTGTAGAGATGACATACGAATAACTTGGGTACAAAATATGGAGATGTGTTATGTAAATCCTATTTGGGAGTCTAACTGGTCAGGTACAGGTACTACAAATATTCACATCCCAGGCAACATTTGAATCCTCAAGTTAAACAATAAAAAGCACTTCTGCCTAATTCAAATCTCCATGACTTTCAGGGCTGGCCATAGACATTATTCTGTCACAGAAAACACAGTAAGACAAAGACCACAAGGGGCAGTTATGTCTTGGCTGTGGAGAACGTGATGAAAATGCAAAAAGACGAGGGGTTTCATACCTATCAGGGACTTGATGCTCTCTAGGACGATGTGGCTGGTGATGTTGCCTGAGAGGTCTTGGCCCAGCTCAGTGATCAGCTTGGCATAGCCCTCATTCTCTTCCCTCAGCAAGTTGAACTTCTGCTGCTTGTAACTGTCAGGGGACAGAGTTGAAAACAATATGTAGGAGGCCACTCTGCACCATTCACCATTAGACAAAACTTCACATTTTAGGCCCACGTGTGAATCAAATGATCATTTATTGTGTTTCTATTGTACTACAGGGTAATAGAACCCTATACAGCTTGAATTACCATGTATTGCAGCACAGTAGTGTGTGAACAACAGCCTGAGAGAATTATAAACAACTAAAGTGATGCAATTTATCTACATTCTGTGCTGACATTACATTTGGTGTTCATGGCAAAGCTCTCAACCTATAGGGTAAATAGTCACGTATTAAACGCTACAGCCACAGGCTGTGAGGTGGATAAGCCAGGGATGGAGATGTAACCTTGGGTTAACAGCCTCTCCAGCACAGTCAACACAGCTGAGTAACAGATGTGCCCTGACCTGTCCTGGGGATAACAGTAGCTAACCCCAGTTCTGGAGGGTGACTATGTGGGTTTAAATCTTTAACACTGTTTTTAATTAGGCTACTTGGTCAGACCATTCCATTTACTACGCTGTTGACCTTTTGACACTGAACATTACAGGATTTTTGTTTTTATAGATGAAAATAAGTCACTGCTCCACTTACAATAGCTTGGTCTTGATTTTGACGATTTTCTGGTTGAACTGATGGGCTTGCTTTATGAGTCCCAGGGACTCCAGGGTCTCTGGGTCCAGCCTCTCCTTCAGGATGGCATCTGGCACAAATAACTGAAGAGAGGGCAGGAGGAAACAAACAAGTGTTATATAAAGACTGGTAAATATATATTATATGGTTATGAATGATAGCAAATTTAAAGCGGCAATCAGCAGTTGAAACAAAAACAAAGCGTTCTCACGCTCCTGTTTCGGTAAAAGCTGAGGGATGGGGCAGGAGAAATGCAACTACTCTCAAATTCCTAAACAGAGCTATGGATGCAAGGACTGACCATCCATGATATCAAAATGTGAGTAAGACCTTTAAACAGGTCAACATTCACAAGGCCGCGGGGCCAGACGGATTACAAGGACGCGTACTCAGATGACGCAATCTCTATTGCACTCCACACTGCCCTTTCCCACCTGGACAAAAGGAACACCTACGTCAGAATGCTGTTTGTTGACTACAGCTCAGCATGTGCCCTCAAAGCTCATCACTAAGCTAAGGATCCTGGGACTAAACACCTCCCTAAACACCTCCCTTCCTGACGGGCCGCCCCCAGGTGGTAAGGGTAGGCAACAACACATCTGCCACGCTGAACCTCAACGCGGGGGCCCCTCAGGGGTGTGTGCTTTGTCCCCTCCTGTACTCCCTGTTCACTCACTGGCTGCGCACGACTCCAACACCATCATTAAGTTTGCTGACAACACAACATTGGTAGGCCTGATCACCGACGACGATGAGACAGCTTATAGGGAGGAGGTCAGAGACCTGGCAGTGTGGTGCCAGGCCAACAACCTCTTCCTCAACGTGACAAAAGGAGCTGATTGTGGACTACAGGAAAAGGAGGGCCGAGCACGCCCCCATTCACAAATTAACTTTTAAGAAGGCACACCTGTTAATTGAAATGCATTCCAGGTGACTACCTCATGAAGCTGCTTGAGAGAATGCCAAAAGTGTGCAAAGCTGTCATCAAAGCAAAGGGTGTCTATTTGAAGAATCTCAAATATAAAATATATTTTGATTTGTTTAACCCTTTTTTGGTTACTACATGATTCCATGTGTGTTATTTCATAGTTTTGATGTCTTCACTATTATTCTACAATGTAAAAAATAGTAAAAATAAAGAAAAACCCTTGAATGAGTAGGTGTGTCCAAACTTTTGACTGGTAGTGTACATATTACCTCAATTACCTTGACTAACCTGTACCCCTGCACATTGACTCTGTACCGGTACCCCCTGTATATAGCCTCGTTATTGTTATTTAAATAGTTACTTCTTTTTTTTTTATTAACCTTTTTTTTTTTTTTTTATGTATTTGTTATTTGTTTAGCAAACATTTTCATACGTTAAAAAAAACTGCATTGTTGGTTAAGGGCTTGTAAGCATTTCACAGTAAGGTCTACACCTGTTGTATTCGGTGCATGTGACAAATACAATTTGATTTGATTTTGAAATTATAGTTTGAAACATTTTGAGGCTATAGAATGTTTGTTTAAATTTACTTTGTTTACAAACGGAGTAAAACAAGCTTATATTTTGGATTCTGATGACGTACGACAGTTGAACTAAGCTAATGAGGCATATATTCTTCAAGAATCAATGTCTACATACAGTATCACTCATAAGTCTAAAAAATGTATGTAGCAACTGCTGATTGCACCTTTAACATTTGTGAAGAGAATCAAACATTACTATAATATTCTAAATTCAGAGCCAATTAAAAAAAGTGTGTTCTTATTTAATACTGTGTTTTGGCCTTACAATGGGAAATACAACAGACAAAGGTTGAGTTTTGTTTGAACAATACTGCCACCTAGTGAAAGTTTGACAATTTCATGATAATGTATTTTTGCTCTTTGCAGTAAACACTTGAAATACACTTACCAGACACGCTCCCACTAGCTGGGTGTAATGGTCGCGTTTGTTTTTTTCCTCCAAAGAACTGGTCTCTATGTCTGTCAAAAATAATTATTAAAACATAATATCATGATGACATTACTGTAATTCAGCAACTCATTTTTTTTACATTTAGGCATACAATTGCAAATGACTGTCACAATATGCCCAAACTGAAGTCATACCCACCTAGTATACTGAAAACATCTGCTAAAATAGATGGCATGTCATCCCGCAGTTCCTGGAAATAAACAAGAAATCAGAAGCATTCAAAACATACATTATTAAAAAGGTTAATTCTCAATTACTTTTGTTTGCTGATAGAGAAGTTCCAGAAGTGTTGTTAATCTTTCTTTACAAGCAAAGCACAAGGTTTTAGTTTGAGATTAATTAATAATGAATTGGCTGGTCGGCAAAAGAAAACACTGTTTTAATCTGGCACAGCTGCAAGTGTACCTTGTCTGCAGTGGTGAAAAAAGTACCTAATTGTCATAATTGAGTAAAAGTAAAGATACCCAGTAAAATACTACTTGAGTAGAAGTCTAAAAGTATTTGGTTTTAAATATACTTAAGTATCAAAAGTAAATGTAATTGCTAAAATATACTTACGTATCAAAAGTATAAATCTTTTCAAATTCCTTATATTAAGCAAATCAGACGGCACCATATAAAAAAAAATAAAAAAAATACGGATAGCCAGGGGCACACTCCAACACTCAGACACCATTTACAAACAAAGCATGTGTTTAGTGAGTCTGCCAAATCAGAGGCAGTAGGGATGACCAGGGATGTTCTCTTGATAAGTGTGAATTAGACAATTTTCATGTCCTGCTAAGCATTCAAAATGTAACAAATACTTTTGCGCGTCAGGGTAAATGTATGTAGTAAAAAGTACATTATTTTCTTTAGGAATGTAGTGAAGTAAAAGTTGTCAAAAATATTAATAGTAAAGGAAAGTACAGATAGCCAAAAACTTTACACCACTGCTTGTCTGCATGTTCCCAATGATAGCGTATGTGACCCCATTGGTAAAATTTTGAAAATCCCACATTCTAGGGAACACAGGAAAAACAACTTGTGGACTCACTGAATACTCTATAAACTTGAACACCTGCTAAAGGAACTTCACTTACAAGGTCCATCGTTTAGGAATGGGTCAAACTCTCTCTTTTAAAGCTGCAATACCTAACTTTTTAGGCGACCTAACCAAATTCACATAGAAATGTCAGTTATAGATCTGTCATTCTCATTGAAAGCAAGTCTAAGAAGCGGTAGATCTGTTCTGTGTGTGCTATTTCTATGCTTCCCATGCGTCTTTTACTTTCGGTTTTGTACACCAGCTTCCAACAGCTGAAAATACAATATTTTTGGTTATGAAAATACAATATTTTTGGTTATGGAAAAGATTATGGCTGACCCCATTTAGTCGACTGGTCGATTGTTTGGTCGACCGAGATTTCTTTAGTCGAGCAGCAGCAATTTTTTATAATGTTTTTCATGGCGTACAAGACACCTGTCTGATTCGTGCCTGTCTGAGTTGACTAATCCATTGTGGAGGACGTGGGAAATCGGGATGGCACAGTCCATCACTCAAT
Organism: Coregonus clupeaformis; assembly: GCF_020615455.1. Taxonomy (NCBI): domain Eukaryota; kingdom Metazoa; phylum Chordata; class Actinopteri; order Salmoniformes; family Salmonidae; genus Coregonus; species Coregonus clupeaformis. The sequence continues at coordinate 58,034,423 of NC_059204.1, read as the reverse complement.
GACATGTGCTACTGAAATTGTATATGGTTTTATTAAGTAAAAACAATGGTGCAACACCAATACAAATATTATTTTATAACAAATGCGCTTTCTCCCGCGTTGGATAGCGGTCGCTGTCCGCGTTTCTGAAACACATCAGTGCGCTGTTGAATTGGCACATTTTCCTAGACCATGTTGCTATGTGCATAATAGCAAAGTTAACCAGCATAACCACCACTGCGAGTGGCGCAGTGGTCTAAGGCACTGCATCGCAGTGCTAGCTGTGCCACTAGAGATCCTGGTTCGAATCCAGGCTCTGTCGTAGCCGGCCGCGACCGGGACACCCATGGGGCGGCGCACAATTGGCCCAGCGTCGTCCAGGATAGGGGAGGGAATGGCCGGCAGGGATGTAGCTCAGTAGAGCATGGTGTTTGCAACGCCAGGGTTGTGGGTTCGATTCCCACGGGGGGCCAGTATGAAAAATATAAAATAATGTATGCACTAACTGTAAGTCGCTCTGGATAAGAGCGTCTGCTAAATGACGTAAATGTAAATGTAATATTGGTGTTGAGAACAATGTGGCGGAGGCAGCGGCGGAGTTAGGAGACGAGAAAAGAGCCCTTGCCTTAATTGTCTAAGAAAAGCGAGGAGACTTACAGTTGAAGTCGGAGGTTTACATACACTTAGGTTGGAGTCATTAAAACTTGTTTTTCAACCACTCCACACATTTCTTGTTAACAAACGATAGTTTTGCCAAGTCGGTTGCCAAGTCGGTTAAGTTAAACAATTTAAAGGCAATGCTACCAAATACTAATTGAGTGTATGTAAACTTCTGACCCACTGGGAATGTGATGAAAGAAATAAAAAATCTGAAATAAATCATTCTTTCTACTTTTATTCTGACATTTCACATTCTTAAAATAAAGTGGTGATCCTAACTGACATAAGACAGGGAATTTTTACTAGGATTAAATGTCACAAATTCACAATTTATTTGGCTAAGGTGTATGTAAACTTCCGACTTCAACTGTAATTACTATAGGTCTATAAATCAATAGCCTAACTGTTAAATGTGCCTGGCTTTATAAATCATTCATATATATCTACAGAAATAAGACAGATCCTGCTTCTGTTGCCTGTTTGAGTGTTTATTTAATAGCCTACTGATTCCGTGAGCACCAAGCCTCACACAACCACAACATGTCGGATAAATAATTTCACAATTTCAGCTGTTTTTAAATCTATGCTATGCTGTAATAAAGGCTTTACACTTTTTATTAGTTAGAACAGCCTCTCTGGTATTATTTATAATTTTTTTTGTGTTGTTTACACTATTACAAATTGTCAGAAAAATAATAACCCTCCTTTTCTTGATCTCCTTGTTATTATTACTATTATTATTATGATCATCATTATAATAATAAGTAATGTCCTTATAATTAGTAGGCTTAGTATAGCAGCCTTGTATAACCACCATCAAGCTGTAGGCCTAAGAGTGCATCCTGTTTAGCCTTAATACCGTAACTTACTCAATAGTTATATAGGCTACTGTATCAATCAATCAATCATTCATTCATGTCATCACACAGCATATGAGTCATTCATGATTTGAAATGCAATCAAGCATTGTAGTTTTAAAATAAAATAACAAAGTGACCCTTGAATGGAGTCGTAAAAAATAAATAAGTTGTTCCATTTCGGAAATGTTTGCTGTAATAAAGGCTTTACAAAAAATCGTTAAAACAGACTCTCTGGTATGCTTATAATTTATTTTGTGTTGTTTACATTGTTCCAAAGGGTCAGAAAAATTATATTGTAATCTAACACCTGTTTGGAGCACATAATATGTACACAGCGCTTGCTCCTTACCTTATGTCTTGATCTCCAGTATTTTCCACAACTAGTCAAATTTATTGCACACATCTAATTTGTCCTTTACATCCTGAGCAACCAGTAAACATTCGCCCATTTCGAGTTTATTTGTCAAATCCTCTGAATCCATTTTGCTGTCAATGTGTTCCGGTGTTCAGAGTTTGTTATAACCAATTTATTGATGTGATTATGATAGGCTATAGGTCAGGCCCTATTGGTCAGGTGCATGCGATGCATACATGTCATGTAAAGAGAGCAAGGGTTGAGGGAATAGGGAATGTTTTTCCTAAACAAATGAGGGATTTCGTTAACAGTACTTTTCAGTCAGAAATGGCTGTAATTATACTGAACAAAAATATAAACCATACATGCAGCTCTGGTCCCATGTTTCATGAGCTGAAATAAAAGATCCCAGACACAAACATATCTAACATTTTGTGAAAACATTGTTCACATCCCTGTTAGTGAGCATTTCTCCTTTGACAAAATAATCCATCCACCTGACAGGTGTAGTATATCAAGAAGCTGATTAAACAGCATGATCATTACACAGGTGCACCTTGTGCTGGGGACAATAAAAGGCCACTAAAATGTGCAGTTTTGTCACACAACACAATGCCACAGATGTCTCAAGTTGAGGGATTGTGCAACTGGCATGCTGACTGCAGGAATGTCTACCTGAGCTGTTGCCAGATAATTGAATATTAATTTCTCTATCATAAGCCGCCTCCAACATCGTTTTAGAGAATTTGCCAGTACGTCTAGCCGGCCTCACAACCGCAGACCAAGTGTAACCACGGCAGCCCAGGATCTCCACATTCGGCTTTTTCACCTGCGGGATCATCAGAGACCAGCCACCCCGACAGCGGATGAAACTGTGGATTTGCATAACTGAATAATTTCTGCACAAACTGTTAGAAACCATCTCGGGGATGCTCATCTGCGTGCTCGTCGTCCTCACCAGGGTCTTGACCTGACTGCAGTTTGGCGTCGTAACCGACTTCAGTGGGCAAATGCTCACCTTTGATGGCCACTGGCACGCTGGAGAAGTGTGCTCTTCACGGATGGAACCCGGTTTCAACTGTACCGGGCAGATGGCAGACAGTGTGTATGGAGTCGTGTGGGCAAGCGGTTTGCTGATGTCAACGTTGTAAACAGAGTGCCCCATGGTGGTGGTGGTGGTGGGGTTATGGTATGGGCAGGCATAAGCTACGGACAACGAACACAATTGCATTTGATCAATGGCAATTTGAATGCACAGAGATACCGTGACGAGATCCGGAGGCACTTTGTCGTGCCCATTATCCGTCGCCATCACCTCATGTTTCAGCATGATAATGCACAGCCCCATGTCGCAAGGATCTGTACACAATTCCTGGAAGTTGAAAATGTCCCAGTTCTTTCATGGCCTGTAAACTCACCAGACATGTCACCCATTGAGCATGTTTGTGATGCTCTGGATCGACGTGTACGACAGCGTGTTCCAGTTCCCGCCAATATCTAGTAACTTCGCACAGCCATTGAATAGGAGTGGGACAACATTCCACAGGCCCACAATCAACAGTCTGATCAACTCTATGTGAAGGAGATGTCGCGCTGCATGAGGCAAATGGTAGTCACACCAGATACTGACTGGTTTTCTGATCCATGCCCCTACCAACAGATGCATATCTGTATTCCCAGTCATGTGAAATGCATAAATTAGGGTCTAATGAATTTATTTCAATTGACTGATTTCCTTATATGAACTCTAACTCTGTAAAATCTTAGAAATTGTTGCATGTTGCGTTTATATTTTGGTTCAGTGTATGTCGCAGCTTCAGCATATGTTGCCGCTTCAGCAACAAGGACAGCGCGATCAACACTGTTGATGTTCTGTGGTGGTCGCTGCAGCAGGGAGGAGAGAGAGAGACAACGGGTGCTAGTCACACAGTCACTCGCTGTCATTTTTCTTTAACATAGCGCAGTAAATTTTGCTTAAAACACATAGGATGTGTCTATATGGAAAAATACACGTTTTAAAAATTCAACCAATATTATTTTTAGTCGGGGACAGGCCTAGAAAATATATTTCACAGTGGTTTAGTTGGTACAATGATTCTCTACACTATACTTGCTTGTTTTGTCACAAACTGAAATTAGGCTAACTATTTGAATTTTAGTAACAAGGAAATGGCAGAGCGATTTCTGTATAGTGCATCTTTAATAACCAAAAAACAAGCACTAAATACACATCACTCCAGATACTGCGCGAGTCAGTGTTTTCACTAAAAGGACTCTCCTATAGGTCACAAAATCCTCAAAACGCATGGCAGTTTTTCTGGGATGACAGACATTGCAGACAATGAAAGGACTACAACAAGGCCATACATACCATCATGTCACTGAGGACGCTAGCAGCGAGGTCCAGCTTGAAGTTCCCCTGTACGACATGCCAGCAGAGTTCATACAATGCAGCCTGTATATCTAGAGAATGAAGAGAAGAGGCAAACGGGAAGATAATTATTCCTAATACAATGTGTCAGTATTAGACCTACTCACAAACAGTCAACCAAAGAGCTGTTTGCTCGGTATGATGCTATATGAACATTAGATGACACCTGACATAGCGAGAACCCATCATTGAATGAATAGTACGTCTTAATTTCATGTAGCAATTGTACTCAATTGTAGAAAAACTAACATGCATACTGTTCTTTCAAATAGTACAGAGCAGTACATACCTTTTATCATGCTGTCATGATTTGTTTTGCCTGCAAGATTCTTACATAGTTGTACACTGTGAAAAGAGGAGGGGAAAAGGTGACTTTACTTTATATTTGCTAGTTTATTTTCAGTGACTAGTAATAGTTATCTAAATGATCACAGCTGGTACAGTTAGTAGTAGTGTACAGTAATATATGCGTACATAATGTGTACAGTGTTGCAGACAGCCTAATGTCAGCCCCTAATAATAACACAACATATAATACTGTAACTACCAGACGATCATTTTTTTATGAGGACGCCATTCTGAGCATTTTTGCTATGGCACTTTAAAACATTGTCCAAACCTGTAATGTCCAGTTACTAGAGAGCTTGATGACTTAATTCTGATGTAATTGTAACTGTTGCCAATTATTAAATCAGTTGAAATCGCCCCCATACAAGCTAACTCAGTCGACGACATGTTTTCAATTCAGTACCGTTAGCTATCTAACGTTAGCTATTTAGGGACTACCCTAAGAATTACCACGATGATATAACATTTGTAGACAAAGTGATAGCTGCCTGGGAACCACGCATTACGTAAAAAATGTCACTAGCTTGCTCGTTTGTCCATACAGGTGGTGGCTATTCTAAACAAAGTGGCTAACGAGCTAGCTTGCTAATGTTTTCGTGTAGCAAGAATCAGATGGTTGTGCCAGCATCATCAGCTTGCTGGGTACGCTAGCTAGTTAGCTTATTATGTGAGCGCAAACCGCACGTTGTGATGCACATGCATGCAATGCAGTAGCTAGTCAGCTAGCTCACTGTTCACAAAGTTCTTGCCAACTAGCTAACGTTAGTTAGTTACAATGGGTAACTACTAGCCAACGTTAGAATGTACAGGGTCAACTACCAGGATAGCCTGCATCGTTAGCTGTTTAGCTAACGTTAACTAGCTAGTCTACTGGCTTTCACAGCAATAAGCTACTGTAGCTAGTTGCCTCGGAGGACTGGCGGACTCGAAAGTTAGCTAACTAATTAGTTAGTATCGAATGACCCGGGCCAGCAGTGTTAAATGAATTGTTATATCAATCCCATATGGAATCTGTCGAGTTCTGTACCAAACTATAATTTCAAACAAAATTATTGAACCGCAGCCAACTGTAGCTTGCTATTGTGAAATGGCCTCACTATTTGAAGTAGGGTTAGCATGCTAGGTTGGCTAATTCACATTGCGAGATTGCCCAGGTCTCGTACGAGGACAACGATGGGAACTGGTTTCATGGCTCAACAACCCTTATGGAAAATGAAACACCAAGACATTCGTCTTCACAATTTAACAATATAATACAACTTACAACTCATGTTTTCCAGATTTTTCCCAGTTTTTGATCCAATCAGCAGGGAGGATAAGTGTCGCCATCTTCCCCACAATACCACACATAGCCCGGATGTCTAGCTGAATGCAGGGTCAAAGAACGCAAACCAGTGCATCGTGGGACGCGGAGTAAATGTCAGGTCTTCCAGTCAACTTTAACCACAAATAAATGTTGGAAGCCTAAAATGACAATGCTACAATAAAATTGTGTCTGATATGATGTAGACAAGTGTAAGGATAAGAAATGATGCTGTACAGCTCCACTAGGTGTTAGGCTTGCTTGAGCTTCTCTATCACTTCAGAGCATGTGACATGTGTTGAGTACATAGGATGGTTATGTGATGCTGGGAGCTTCTCAATTTCAGTTTCTGAACAGTATTGATGCAAATTCAGGGCAGAGGAGAGCACAAAGCATCTGAAGGTCAAATCCAGTTGTCAACGTATCCCATTGCCTATCATGTCTCCAAGGAGGATGTGTGTGTGTGTATGTGCATACATAGAAGTCTCACGACACCTCAAATATTATCCACATCATTGTAACATTGGCTTCCTTACTCTTTAAAAAGACCCACATTCATCCCTTAGTGATCACCATCCCAGTACTGACACCAGTGTAGCAACCCCTGAAGCAGGTGATTTATACCAGGGTCACAAAACCAGTGACTATACTGCACTCTATCCCGTAGACATTTCATTTAAGTGTAATAGAGAGAAATAGTAATGGCGTCTTTTTGTAGGCACTACATGGTTCGTTGGACAAAGCCTATGGAGAAATTGAAAGGGGTTTTTGATCAACGCAGAAAATAAGGTCTGTGGTAAACACAGACTTGGGAGATCTTATACGTTTAGTTCTGAGATAATGTTTATCAGCTAACGTCACTTTTTGTGAATTTAAGAATTTATGTTATTAAAGAAAAAGCACATAAATGCTTCATAATTCATGAAGTTCACGTCGACTGCTATTATCTCATAAAACAAAACGCATAAAATCTCCTAAGCATGTGTTAACCTCAGACTTTATTTCCTGTGTATATTCTAAAACCCTATACTTTCCCAGTTCATTTTTCCCATAGGGATGGCTGAACGAACCAGAGGTAACTAATTTCCGGGTTTTAGGACTACAAGGTGGCGAGCTCTATAGGCCTACTAAAAACAACACTCAAATCATCACACAATTGCAGGAGGTTTATTTTGTTCAAAAAGTTACTGTCTCCAGACATAAATACAAACCATAAATGGTACAGTGGACACTTTGTAAATAGAATAAAAAACACACATGTATATACATTTGAATATATATCTATGTGTGTATACATACACATATGCACACACTTTCAGCAGTTCAATGCAAGGACAACAGAAAGGAAAATATCAAAATGACAGTATGAAGCCTACATACAATTTAAGTGAAACAACTATGCATTTCAATGATTTTAAAATTTATTTTCTGTCTAACCTTGCTACAATCTAAATAATGAAAAATATGAAATTCTCTGGTTTGTAGTTTCGTATTTAGATTTTGATATGACATTTTTGCTTTTAAAAAGGAGAGGCTGTGTTTTAAGCTGTTGTGGCTGTATAAAACTATAATTTACAATATTCATGATTACAATTTTATTCCTCCAGAAAAGCTTGTTGGGAACTTGCAAACCAACCTAATGTACATAGAGGTAAAGAAAAGTTACTCAAAACAAGAATCCTTAGAAAAGACAAACAAAACATAACCATACATATACAAAGGTAAATTCTTATGTATAACTGCACATTAGTTAGGAGGTTAATTTAAACCAGTTTACATTCTATTGAACCTTATCATAAGTTGGATTTCAAATTAACAAAAACTGAGCAAATATAAAATGAGCACCGATTCACAATATATTACACATTTTTATAACTGTATAATATGTAATTATATATTTCCTTATATATAATAATATATTATGATACCATGACAGCTAATCCAAACTCTTAAATGTGGTATTTTAGAAACATTCTATAACAAGCTTTCTCTTACAGACACAACAGAGAACCTTTTGACCGCTCTTTTATACAACCCCCCTGCACAACCCCCCTGCACAGTATACTTTTGTTCCACTCTTCAAAAGCCACACAGCATTCAAATCATCATACCTTTAAAAGCAAATCAGAATTCAAACTAAGCCTGTCAATTGGTCAAATGGCATTTGGGCATTATCAGTTCACCAAGAGGTCTCACCTATTACACTGGAAAAAAATAAAGAAACTGCAGGCCACATCCATTGTTACACACCAGAAATTCCATTACAAAAGGTAATTTCTGTACTCTCTATGATGATTATAAAGTACTGATTTACACCTGATTGTCATTACAAAATATCTATAAATCAAAGTCTTCTATAAGTTATAAAAGCAGAACAGATTAACCTTTTAAAAAATACCATGATTGGTATTTAATATTTGAGGTAAGGACTTCCAACAATATTTGCGGTAAGGCCTTCCAACAATATGAAGATATTTCACATTTTCTCTTACTGTATATGTTTTAATATATGGCTACATGCCATGCCAGATTTTATCTTTTAAAAGTATGTCAGACACTACGTATTTACATGACACAAAAACCTGCCCATTGATTGACAAAAGTAAAGGTGAAATTCAAACATGATGTCGAATAGGCAACCATTGCTGCCTCACAAGCAAATAGTCCCATGAGCTTATCTTAAAACAGTTCTCTACAGAGAATACTTCTCGTCATCAAAAAGGTTTTCGGTAACAACACAGTGTCCTCTTCATGCATATCTACCATAATCAGCTTAGAACATTGAAACATTGAGGACCTAAAAGGAAAGGAAATCAATTTTAGTTTTTAAGTACTTTCTGTATAATATGGAAAAGTGAATAGAAGAATATCAGTAAAGCGTTTCCATGAGCATATGCATACCAAAGACACTAACTAGGTATCTGGACTTCACATTGGCACTGCCACTGTTATTGTCAATCATATTGTTTGTTGTACGTTATCTTTAACAATGTAGATATCACTTTACTCTCAATAACAAACCAATACCCACCGAATCATCCATGATGGAAGAAGGATCAAAGTAGTCTGGCTTCAGCTCTGATCTCTCTCTACGATTTTTCGATGGTGGCTAAACAATAACAGCAGAGTAAGAAAGAAGAAACACCAAAGCAGTAAAATTGATAAATGCACTACTTGTGAGAAAATAAACATAATTGACTGTATTTTACCAGATCAATATCCATAGTATCGAAATCCATGCCCTCGTTGAGATCTTCCAAACGGTCCTCTGATGACATCATTACATCCTCTACTATTGGCTCCTCATCGTCCTCCATGAGTCCTGAACTGCGGCGGCTAGAGGGTCAAAGACATGGCCACAAATAACTATATACATTACACACATGGCAGCAAATGACTATGTACTACACTGGGTTTGAAACACCACTCTGGCCTTGAAGAGAAGTGACGTCTTACATTGCATGCTGCATGTGGCTCCTCATCTTGGCATACTGCATGCTGGCTCGCTCCTGCTGCTGCCGGGCCTCAGTTTGCTGTCTCTGGGCTAGCATCCAGGTCACCTGGGTACTGAAAACAGAGGCAGACGCATTAATACAGACAGTCATACTTATTCAAACAAGAGGTGAATTACAGCGGTCTCATTGAAGATATCATTCATTGTGATAACATTACAATGGATATGGTGTCCAATCAAAAACGCATATTTTGACCAAAGGGTAAAATAATACGTTAATTGTGTAGTTCATCCTCTAAGAAAACTAATGGTCCAAACCTCATGTCTTCATCATTATTCGTTCAAAAGTTATTGGATTTTTTACCCTTGTAGGATGGCCAGAATTAGGATGACTAAATCAATGGAGGACAGAAAAAAAAAGTGGTCAAAAATCCGGAAAATTGCATTGTGTAAACTATGCTGGATTCTGTGCAAGAATTAAGTCTACTGGCTACCTGACAGGCTCACTTTCCCGTTGAACTCATCATCTTTCTTCTCGAATCCCCAATACATAAAACAATATAGAGGTAAGATGGATATCGATTTTCAGACATGATATGTAGTATTTTCATATTTTAGTATACACTTTTCATATTAACTCAAAATTCCTGTTATTTTTAGAAGATTTCTCACAAAAACAAGCGTATGTGAAATGTCAACGGAGCACTGAGCGTATACCAAGCCTTTTATTTTCAAAGCCTTTTACATTGAATTCAGCTCGGGTCATGCTAATTTAGCTTTTTGTGACCCGCGGAAAAAACTTTGAAGACGACGACCACAAAATGTAAAATCCTCAAAAGTTGTTACGAGAAACCTGCACCACTATGTCAACAGAGCTTGGTGCTTATTAATCAGATGTATTAGTTACGAAATCCGAGTTTTTGGATATAATGCTAATTATATGTTAGATATAGATCCCACTGTACGATTCAGAACTTGAATAATCATATTTGTCTTGGTTAAATTTATTTTATAACTAACATAAGAAAGTGACATTTAATCACCAAAGCGCATTTTCACCATCTCTGGGCAGAGTGGGTGGACACCCTACAATGGATGGCCAAAGACACTCATGAGAATCAAAAGGTGTTGAGCCATAGAAAGGCATTCCGTACTTGTAGTCCATGGGGGTCTGATGGTGGTGCTGCTGGGGGGGCAGCTGTTGGTGCTGCTGCTGCTCTGATGTCATGGCGTAGACACCCATGTAACTCTCCTCCGGCCTCATTTTCTTGGGGTCCCTCAGCACAGTGGAGGTGAGATGCGGCGAGGGCATCATCACTGGCGTCTGAACATTCTGCTCCCGGTTCATCCACACCGCGTCTGTACTGCAGCTGCTACTCTCCTCTGCTGCAATAGCAAGGGTTTCATAGGGTTTAATGAGGTTGTTATAGAGTGGGCAGACTACTCACTGCTCAGGTCGAGACATCTTAGCGCAGGGTTCCCCAACTGGCGGCCCGCAAGCCAAATTTGGCCCGTGGGTGGTTTTATTTGGCCCACCAAGTTTTCTGAGCAAGAAATATACAGTGGGGAGAACAAGTATTTGATACACTGCCGATTTTGCAGGTTTTCCTACTTACAAAGCATGTAGAGGTCTGTAATTTAAAAAAAATCCAGAAAATCACATTGTATGATTTTTAAGTAATTAATTTGCATTTTATTGCATGACATAAGTATTTGATACATCAGAAAAGCAGAACTTAATATTTGGTACAGAAACCTTTGTTTGCAATTACAGAGATCATACGTTTCCTGTAGGTCTTGACCAGGTTTGCACACACTGCAGCAAGGATTTTGGCCCACTCCTCCATACAGACCTTCTCCAGATCCTTCAGGTTTCGGGGCTGTCGCTGGGCAATACGGACTTTCAGCTCCCTCCAAAGATTTTCTGTTGGGTTCAGGTCTGGAGACTGGCTAGGCCACTCCAGGACCTTGAGATGCTTCTTACGGAGCCACTCTTTAGTTGCCCTGGCTGTGTGTTTCGGGTCGTTGTCATGCTGGAAGACCCAGCCACGACCCATCTTCAATGCTCTTACTGAGGGAAGGAGGTTGTTGGCCAAGATCTCGCAATACATGGCCCCATCCATCCTCCCCTCAATACAGTGCAGTCGTCCTGTCCCCTTTGCAGAAAAGCATCCCCAAAGAATGATGTTTCCACCTCCATGCTTCACGGTTGGGATGGTGTTCTTGGGGTTGTACTCATCCTTCTTCTTCCCCCAAACACGGCAAGTGGAGTTTAGACCAAAAAGCTCTATTTTTGTCTCATCAGACCACATGACCTTCTCCCATTGCTCCTCTGGATCATCCAGATGGTCATTGGCAAACTTCAGACGGGCCTGGACATGCGCTGGCTTGAGCAGGGGGACCTTGCGTGCACTGCAGGATTTTAATCCATGACGGCGTAGTGTGTTACTAATGGTTTTCTTTGAGACTGTGGTCCCAGCTCCCTTCAGGTCATTGACCAGGTCCTGCCGTGTAGTTCTGGGCTGATCCCTCACCTTCCTCATGATCATTGATGCCCCACGAGGTGAGATCTTGCATGGAGCCCCAGACCGAGGGTCATCTTGAACTTCTTCCATTTTCTAATAATTGCGGCAACAGTTGTTGCCTTCTCACCAAGCTGCTTGCCTATTGTCCTGTAGCCCATCCCAGCCTTGTGCAGGTCTACAATTTTATCCCTGATGTCCTTACACAGCTCTCTGGTCTTGGCCATTGTGGAGAGGTTGGAGTCTGTTTGATTGAGTGTGTGGACAGGTGTCTTTTATACAGGTAACGAGTTCAAACAGGTGCAGTTAATACAGGTAATGAGTGGAGAACAGGAGTGCTTCTTAAAGAAAAACGAACAGGTCTGTGAGAGCCGGAATTCTTACTGGTTGGTAGGTGATCAAATACTTATGTCATGCAATAAAATGCAAATTAATTACTTAAAAATCATACAATGGGATTTTTGTTTTAGATTCCGTCTCTCACAGTTGAAGTGTACCTATGATAAAAATTACAGACCTCTACATGCTTTGTAAGTAGGAAAACCTGCAAAATCGGCAGTGTATCAAATACTTGTTCTCCCCACTGTATATATACTACCGGTCAAAAGTTTTAGAACACCTACTCAAGGGTTTTTCTTTATTTGTTTTACTATTTTCTACATTGTAGAATAATAGTGAAGACATCAAAACTATGAAATAACTCATATGGAGTCATGTAGTAACCAAAAAAGTGTATATTTTATATTTTATATTCTTCAAAGTAGCCACCCTTTGCCTTGATGACAGCTTTGCACACTCTTCGCATTCTCTCAACCAGCTTCATGAGGTAGTCACATGGAATGCATTTAAATTAACAGGTGTGCCTTCTTAAAAGTTAATTTGTTGGAATTTCTTTCCTTCTTAATGTCAATCAGTTGTGTTGTGTCAAGGTAGGGGGGGATACAGAAGATAGCCCTATTTGGTAAAAGACCAAGTCCATATTATGGCAAGAACAGCTCAAATAAGCAATGAGAAACGACAGTCCATCATTACTTTAAGACATGAAGGTCAGTCAATACGGAAAATGTCAAGAACTTTTAAAGTTTCTTCAAGTGCAGTTGCAAAAACCATCGAGCGCTTTGATGAAACTGGCTCTCATGAGGACCGCCACAGGAAAGGAAGACCCAGAATTACCTCTGCTGCAGAGGATAAGTTAATTAGTTACCAGCCTCAGAAATTGCATCCCAAATAAATGCTTCACAGAGTTCAAATAACAGACACATCTCAACATTAACAGTTCAGAGGAGACTGTGTGAATCAGGCCTTCATGGTCGAATTGCTGCAAAGAAACCACTACTAAAGGACACCAATAAGAAGAAGAGACTTGCTTGGGCCAAGAAACACGAGCAATGGACATTAGACCGGTGGAAATGTGTCATTTGGTCTGGAGTCCAAATTGGAGATCTTTGGTTCCAACCGCCGTGGATTTGTGAGACGCGGTGTGGGTGAACGGATGATCTCCGCATGTGTATTTCCCACCGTAAAGCATGGAGGAGGAGGTGTTATGGTGTGGGGGTGCTTTGCTAGTGACACTTAACCAGCATGGCTACCACAGCATTCTGCACCGATACGCCATCCCATCTGGTTTGGGCTTAGTGGGACTATCATTTGTTTTCAACAGGACAATGACCCAACACTCCTCCAGCCTGTGTAACGGCTATTTTACCAAGAAGTAGAGTGATGGAGTGCTGCATCAGATGACCTGGCCTCCAACAAGTGCTCAGCATATGTGGGAACTCCTTCAAGACTGTTGGAAAAGCATTCCAGGTGAAGCTGGTTGAGAGAATGCCAAGAGTGTGCAAAGCTGTCATCAAGGCAAAGGGTGGCTATTTGAAGAATCTCACATATAACATATATTTTGATTTGTTTAACACTTTTTTGGTTACAAATTCCAAATGTGTTATTTCATAGTTTTGATGTCTTCACTATTATTCTATAATGTAGAAAATAGTAAAAATAAAGAAAAACCCTTGAATGAGTAGGTGTTCTAAAACCTTTGACCGGTGTGTATATATCATGTTTTATTGTTGGACATAATAGACTGAAAACTCCAGGAAGTCTGTTCCCAAGTATTCCCACGCATAATAGAGAGAAACGTGATCGTATACATTATATCTGTTTGGGCTTCATGCGGTCAATTTGCCGTCAACAAATTATTTGTAATTATGTTCCGGCCCCCCAACCATCCGCTCAATAAAAAAATTAGGCCTGCGGCTGAATCTAGTTGATGATCCCTGTCTTAGCGGACTGGCTTTTTATAATGCCAACATCTCAAAACATCTAGCAAACACTTGCCTCAATTCATAAATGTCTAATTTCCATTCAACAAGTTATGTCCCCAAGTGAAAATCAAATTGAACATTTGGCTAGATTTATTGTATTGCTTGTATGGGCTTTTACCATTTGTTTCGCCCTGCTCGATGATCTGACATTGTGCTGCAGTTGACAGATTCTGGAACACAAGCTGTAACACTAAACATTGAGCTTTCAGGTTTAAAATGCCAGTGTGTCATAGTATGTTGCCCATGCTGTTCTGTGGCTCTGTGTCGGCCCCTCACCTTCAGGTAGTTTCCTCTTGCCGGTGCTGGCTGGCTTGGCCTTCTTACTCCTGACGCTGGAACCTCGGCTGCTGTAGCCGCTGATGACAGACATTGTGTCATCGTCTCCTCCGGCCTGCAGGGAGTTCCTGTAGGAGATGAGGGGCAGCCAGCAGTCCTCTCGCTGTAAGGCCATCTGGAAGGTCATGAACCGCTCCAGGTAGAGGTGACTGGAGGGAACAGAGGACCACAACTCAACATCCATCATCTAGTGCAGTGGTAGTCACCAATATCTTAGAGGGAGCCACTCTTGTAAAACAAAATCACAGTGCGAGCTGCCATACCCATCAGAGGACAATTGGGGGGGGGGGGGTATCAGAAACAAATGTTTAAAATAATTCGATGAAACTTTAGAATCTGACCTTATTGCTATTTTCTCAATAAAGGTTATAGCACAAGATATGTAAAATCAGGTAATGGCAAATTTCAGTCTGAACAAAGTATGCTTTGGAGTGATTGAAATGCATCATAATAGTATTGGAAAGTTCAGGAAAACATCAGGGATGATCATCAAACAATCTTATGTATGATCGTTGGTGGATAATGAATTCATTTCCCTCAGTTATTCTGTACAGATTCATCACTCTCCCTTCTAACGAGTCCTGCACATCTTGTGTTGTGGGTAGAAAAAGAAGAGTCGGTAATAGCTCCAACCATTCAAAATCTACAGCCAAATTCGTAGGAAGATTTTACCCCTCCGTTTGTCCCAGTCGCTAATAAGGCTACTCACGTAACCACGGGCGCATTCAGCTGAATGAGGAAAATACAATAAATGTTTTTACATTTTTGCCGTGAGCCGCCAATTAAGTCGCAGAGAGACGCGCAATGACTATGCCTGATCTAGTGTAGCTGTGGTCTGTCTGGCTACGGATAATACAGTCACTGACTGCACATAGAAATAAGTATAACAGTTTCCTCTGACGTACACAGTCTTCTTGTCCTGACGAAGCAGTTTGGAGGAGAACTCGCTGAGAATGTCCAGGAAGGCTAGGTTGAGAGGAGGGTTTCCCTCTCCCTGGGGACTGGGCTCCTTGAAGGTAAACTCGATTCCATCCCTGCAGAAAGTGCAGCACAAGACAACATGTTTAGGAAGGAATTGATTGAAGTATTGAGCTGTAAATACTTGAACAGTTCTGGGATGTTGAGAAGCCTCAAATTGAAGCATGCCTACAGAGCTGTTAAACCTTTGGGCTTACTTGTGTAACATGGCGATAGCCTCTCTGGTCTTCAGCTGATCCAGGCCAAAGGTCAACGAGAAACGTCGGGCCAGTTCTTTAATGCCACAGAAGGACGACGACGAGCGGTCAAAGTTGCAGCCGAGGTCAGATAACATCTCATTGAAAAGCTAAAAGAGAAAAGTGTTGCAACTTTAAAAATGATCATCAAAACACTCACACTGTCACAAAATTAAGACAATACTTTAATTGAATGTTAATTTCTCCAAAGCTCCTACCTGCTGCAAACTCAGAATGAGGGTCTTGGCACACTGGATCTTGTCAATTTGTCTTGTTTTACTCATCGTTTCCTTGATGATATCTCCATAGTCGTTGTAGTACTAGAGAGAAAAACACACATGTAATGGATTGGGAATAGCAATGGGTTTTTTAAGGGATAAATATGGTAGGAGGCCAGACATACCCTCATGTACTGCTTGAAGATATCAGCTCCAGTGTTCATCTCCACCACATTGTAAATGATCAGTTTGCAGTACGCTGCCAGCAGGTTCCGCCTCTTGTGTAAAGCCTCAATTTTACTGGCTTCATCATCTTGCTGCCCATCTGATAAAATTAAGAAAACCAAAATCACACATAAGTAACCCCTTGCAAAGCTTCATTATTCAGGTCTCCATACAAGGTGTTCGCTTCAACTCAGAAAGAGCTCTGGTGTTACTACATATTTAAATTGTGTGTTCACATTAAAAGCCATTCTCAGCGGTCTCCTTGTGTTGTGACTAGCTACCAGGTGGGCTGAGTGGATGTCTGACTTGTACTGCGTGAGGGTGGGCTCTGTCTGGCCTGTATGGTGACTGTCTGCCAGGGGGCTGTGTGAGGGTGGGCTCTGTCTGGCCTGTATGGTGACTGTCTGCCAGGGGGCTGTGTGAGGTTGGGCTCTGTCTGGCCTGTATGGTGACTGTCTGCCAGGGGGCTGTGTGAGGTTGGGCTCTGTCTGGCCTGTATGGTGACTGTCTGCCAGGGGGCTGTGAAAGGGGGATGTGTCTGACCTGTGCTGTTGTTGTCTTCGTCCTGGTCGATGAAGACGTGGTCCAGGATGAAGTTGAGCAGCTCAGCCTGCAGGGAGGAGTCTGGCGCGTAGATCAGAGCCTCCAGCTGCTCCCGGCTCGACGACACGATCTGGTGGCTGAAGATCATCAGGGCGTCACACAGGATAGTGAAGGCCTGGAACACAGTCAATCAATCACATTTAGTTAAAAAGCCCTTTCATGTTAACAGTTGCCACACAGGGCTCAGTGTTTTCCATAAGCGCTGGCTGTCGGCTAAATAGCCGATAACAGACTCATTTGTAAGCTGGCTACTTTTTCCACTTGATAAATTAACTAGGCTTTTTTTCATTGAAAAGTTTCAATTCGCTGGTCAGAAAAGTCTGTATAGCTTTCTCCCGCTAGAATGAACGATATACATCTTCTAATGATCTATTGATAGAACCGATGCCTGTCAGTAATAAAGAGCCTGCCTCTCGATACCGTGTTATTTATGTACGCTGTGGTTGGCTGCAGTCAAATTTATTTTCACGGAGGAGGGAGACCATGATGCTTCTTCATCATTTCCTGTGAGTGAATTTACACGTCCCATGTAATGTAAGAGGTAACGATGAGTTGTAATCCACTTAATTGTTTTGTGGCACATTCATTTATTTTCTTTTGCGTGTTTCATAGGCCTATACAGCCACAGAGTAGGGGCGCATAGGCTATTTACTGTGGTTTGATTGACGACCGAAGAGCAAGTGTTGACTAGTTTATTAAAGGTGTCAAACTGACGGAATAAAGTCAATCTCCTACATCCTTTTGCTATTCATAAATCATACAACATTGTTATATGTCCATTGTATCGCATCGGGAAAAGTAAACCAAAGATATTGTTTGTATTTTCCTAGAATTCGAAGCCCATGTCGAGACTTGCCAGTGACCGCTAAAATGACTTGTCAGTGTAGCCTAGTGATGGGTTGTTCGCGAACAAATGGCTATTTTTGAACAGATCTGTTAAGTCAGCGGTAACCAACCTTTTCGGAGTCAAGATCACCTTCGCAGTCAAAAAGCAAGCAGACATCTACCGCTCAGATAAAATAAAAAACATTACAAATGTAAACCTATGCAACATTAATAAAAAACAGTCTGTAGGAATGAAGTTTGTGCAGTAGGCCTAATACATTATCACAGCATATTGGCTATATGCTTGGCCTGCCAATACTGTTCTTCTCAGACCGTATTATATTTCAAAACTCGAGCTTTGATAACAAAATAGATCAGTTGTTGTATCACTTGCGAGGCACAGCTGAGCATAAATTGAAATAATTCACTTTTTTATTTTACTGGACTAATGGTACCTGCATCTGATGGTCAGTCTCAGTGTAGGGAGGGAGAGAGCAGCAGTGGGTCCGCCTCTCACGGTCCCTGCTCTCTCCTTTCCTCCGGTGAGACTGACCACTGATGGCGAAATCTCACGTAGGCTGGTATCAAATTTAGCTGTGGGGTCGCGGAAGCTGCTCTTGGCACAGTGATTTGAGCTATCCGATTGGCCAGCTCAGTAGGCGCACTTGATTTAGCCACTGCTCTCCTGGTCCTACGGGTAGGCGGAGTTTGTCCCTTCAGACAAATGGAGTGGTTCAGAATGGAAACACTTTGCCTACCCGGCGCACAGGGTTTCTGAATCAAGTGCACCTTCTGAATCAAGCGCAAAGTCAAAAAAATTAAATTATAATAAAAAGGAGCGCAAGCCTTTATCGTTGAACTTTCTACAGAAATGTCTGGTGATCAACTAGGAATGCCTTGTGATCGACTAGGAATGCCTTGTGATCGACTCGGAATGCCTGGTGATCGACTCGGAATGCCTGGTGATCGACTAGGAATGCCTGGTGATCGACTAGGAATGCCTGGTGATCGACTAGGAATGCCTGGTGATCGACTAGGAATGCCTAGTCGATCACCAGACCTGTTGGTGACCACTGTGTTAGGTGAAAGGAACCGTATCGGTTAGAGAGCCGTTCATTTGGTTCCCTAATTTCCATACTGGTAGACTATCTGCAGATAATCGCCAAAAAGCAGTAGTAAATTATGAAAACATTCAACAAAGATGTTGACTCCGCACTGCAGGAACAATAAGTAGTGGAGAGAGCCTCATTCTGGTCCAAAATATGATAAAAGAAAACAGATTGAAGGTTATAAAAGCTAATGTTATGATACATGATATGGTATTATTAAATATATTAATATAGGCCTAGTGATTTTATTAAAGTGTCGACAATGGAGTAGCCTAGTCAACTGCTGCTTTCTGTGTAGCAAAGCCCATGTTTAACTCCTGCTTCAATCTTCAATCATACCTGTAGGTCTAGTCATTGACGCCTGACTTTGTGGATTTGTGGGGATGCACAATCTGGCGGGGGGTCCTGCCCCTGAAATGTTTTGTATTTAAAACCATTTTCCCACAATTTTATCGTTTCTCAATAGGGAGTCCATGTTTACTTACATTTTTACATTTTAGTCATTTAGCAGACGCTCTTATCCAGAGCGACTTACAGTTAGTGAGTGCATACATTTAAAAAAAAAATCATACTGGCCCCCCGTGGGAAACAAACCCACAACCCTGGCGTTGCAAGCGCCATGCTCTACCAACTGAGCTACACGCGACAGAACACAACCTTTTTTCTTAGGTTTTTGACACAATAAACTAAATTGAAAGAGTAGACTAGACTAGACTTTTTCTGACTAGATTACTAATCTACCGCCTTCCCTCAAAATCCCACCCACAGTGATTGATTGACAGGTCTGAAACCCTACTGTGACTCACAAACATCCTGCCCCCTCCCCTGACAATCCCACCCACAGTGATTAATTGACAGGCCAAACTGTTAAAGGGATAGTTCCCTCAAATTACAAAATGACACGTTGGTTTCCTTACCCTAAGTGTCCACAGCAGCAGAGCCAATAAAATACACAATTTGAATAACAAAACATTGTGGCAATTCATATCTTGCAGTAAAACTGTAAATATGACTTTAATCTCAAGAGAAGACAGGTTTAATGTTAAAAAAGGTTATCTTACTTAGAAAATAGTCCTGATCATAAAGGCCTAGCCGATATCCAAAACAACTAACACACTGAACTCATACATTTTCAGTCATTTTAATTGTAGTCATGTCTTTCTACTCATTTGACCAATCTGGGAGGTAAAGTCGTTAAAGTATTCAATAATTTGCTGTGTCCTTCAGATGGAATCAAGGCTTTAGAATGTAGAGCTAGTTCTGAAAAATTAAATCCCAGGGAGGCATGTGCCCTCGGCACCCCCCAGCCCGGAACTCCCTGGCTGGCTACTTTTTCTATTTGGCTGGCTACTCCATGTACTTACGGAAAACACTGAGTGCTTTACGCCTCGATCAGACCGACAGCATCATTGCGTTTTGGTACAATCATTTCCAATGGAACGCTGCATTTGCCTTGCAGCATTGCGTTGCAGTGGCAGTTGCAGTGCGTTCTGTGCGGTGCATACGTTGGATTTATTGAACGTATGCATCCAACTGTATGTGTAGACGGCTTGACAGAAATGGAAGCAGAAGGTGAATGTTGAACTTTTGTTGCACATATCCAGATGATGCTGCGTACCATTTTGCGCAATGACGCTGTCGGTGTGATCGAGGCGTTACAGTAATCCAGCCAACACAGCAAAACAACAACATTTTAGCAATCACTGAATAGTGAACACACACCTTAAGGGAAAATGCGATTGTGTGTCCAGCCAACCGACATGATGTAGGACAACCCACCTGCTCTTTGACGGTGGTGTTGACACTAGTGAGGTAGCTCTGGCACATCAGACAGAAAGCCCTAATCTGCTTCCTCAGGGTCACCATGTCCCCCTGTAAACGCAACAGATATTCTCAGTATTCAGTACTCACTATTTAAGCAGTAAACCACCATCATTATCCAGGCATAACACTAGCATTTCTAGACACTGGATAGTCATTAGTCACTGATAACAGTGTATGTACCTTTGTGGAGCTGCCCTCTGAAACCTTGGCTAGGTGCCACAGGATGACATAGTGTGTGCACTGCATCGCATGAATTACAATCTGGGAAAAAGAGAGTATTACAAGGTAAGTGATAGTAAACCATTGAGATTATGTGAGTTTAAAGGGATAACAGGGTTATGCTTTAGGTACCTGTTCAGGCATATCACCATTCTGAAGTCCTGTGTTTAGTAGCTTATAGTTGCTGTTGAACAGGTCCCATTTAGAGAGGTCATGCGCACTGCAGAGGAGAGAGAGAAACACAGAATCTAGTCAGATAAGGAGTTATGATTTATCTACCGTTCACTGGCAAATGTTTGGATTACACATTACTCGTTAAATCTTGATCAAGGCCTTACTTGTGGAACGCAGTGATTCTCTTCAGTGTGGACAGGACCTGGTAGGCATCATCCTCATCTGGTTCCTCACCCTGAAACAACAGATAACTGTCTAGTGAAATCCTACACTCAATTTACAGTTTCAGTCTCAATAGAAGTACTACCTTACAAATTAAAATGACAAAACCCTACAAACTTTTCTAAGAGAAATACTCTGAAGGTTCAGTGTCCTCTAGTCTTTAAATATCATTACATCTAACGAACAGTTGTAAATATGATCTCAAACACAGTCCTTGAACCACCAAGCCATGTGAGCCCACCTCCAGCAGGAAGTCCTCCAGGAGTCTGTTGAACTTGTCCACCAGCTCGTCCAGTAGCTGGGACCTGGCGATGTCCACCCTGTTGAAGATGGTGAACTCCTCGTTGCAGAGAGCGTGGTAGGTCATGGAGCACGCCTCCAGCACGTCAGTCTCTGTGTGCTTCTCCACCACTTCCCTGATCTGACGCAGCAATGACTCCAAGTGCTGCACACAAACAGAGGGCAAAGGGATGAGAGGTCTCAAATTACATTCTGCCACAATGGCCGTGTGAATAACTTACTGTTAACAATCTAAGGTACGGTAGGATTAGTTGAGGTCCAGGAATATCAGATGATTCACAAACCTTTTCCAATCGACCAGTGGTGTAGATTTCCAGGTCAAAGAACTGCGGCAGCTGCAGTAAGTTGGTCACCTTCTCAGCATCAACAGAGTACTGTGAGGAAAAGATGGAGAGGGTGAGGGGAGCTACAAGATACCTAGGGTTGAGTAATCCTGCATCTATCTGGCGGTCCCAGGGGCTGAGTTAAATATAGCAGCCGTGTATAGACTGTACAGTGACAGTCATGTAGATGACTTGATAACTGACCTTAGCCAACAACAGAGGCAATGCCACAGCAAAAATCTCAGTGATTCTCGTCCGGTCATCCAGCTGGGTTTTCTTCTCCTTCGCTGTCAAGACCTAGGAGAATTTTCCGACGAGCACAATCACGTCACAATCATGTTATATGAAAGGTTTTCATATAACCTCAGTCATCTGAGTGAATGTTCAAACATGGCTTCTGAGAATAGAGCCTTGAGAGCTCACTAGTAATGGAGTTGACCGCTGAGGGGCTTACATTGGAATATGCCAAGCAGCACTCACCCTCTTCCCTGTGCCTCTGCCCACTGGAGGGTGGCACTCACAGGCCTGGCGGATGGCACAAAGCATGATCTCTATCAGAGCAGTCTCCTGGTGGTCAGTCAGGGCTGGACAGGGACAAACATGTTGATGAGATATGACAGTGTGAATAACAGTGTGCGTGTGTGTGTTTGTGTACAAGTGCTTGGTGCTTCTCCTTACCCTCCTCCCCTGGCATGGGCTCATCCAGCAGCAGGCTGATCATGCTCTCCCAGTCTTTTAGCAGCTCCCCTACACACTCCCACAGGCTGTCCACCAGGTAGGCCCCGTGCTCATGGAGCTGCAAACGTTCAGATATATCACAACCGAAACACGTGCCCCATGTAGGTCACTTCAAACAGATAGACAGACTCTACATGGAGCCTGAACACACCTCACTCTCCAGGAAGAAGAAGACGGTGGTCTTGATGAGGTTCCCGTTGAGACTCTGCCTGCCCCTCCTGGGCATCCCCTCCTCCTCTGGACCTCGATGGCTGAAGAGCCTAAGGACAGGGCAACATTGAGGTCAGGCTAAATGCTGCTGGATAATTCTCAAACAAACTTCAGTTTCTCAGCATGGAGGCATTTCTAACCCAAATAGTGCTTTAATCACAATTTCATCAGAGTGTTTTTCAGCTTCCACCACAGCTTTAGACAGCCGGTGTGAGACCTACTTCTTATAGAGGAACTCTCCTGCAGCCACTGCCACAGGTCGATGGGCAGAGTAGACCAGATGGTAGACACTCTCACAGTCCTCTGCTGTCAGGACCTCATCACTGCTACTGCAATGTGACAACAACAGAGACAGGGCAGTAAGGTCTCAACGGGGTCAGCAGAGGGTCAGGGGTACGTGGAGTACTGGACACTAATACATTTGCAATATTTCAATGTTTTGCAGATTACTTACTGCAAGACAAGAGTCAGAAGTTTTATGGCTTGCACTGCAACATCATACTCCTTGTCCAGAGTCATCGATACAATGCGGTCCTGTCAATGACAGTAAAGTCAACATCTGGCCAACCATGATGTGCGTATGTTATGTACAGTATTTCCCAGTTAGTGATGAGATGGTGGAGTGTCTGACCTACCTTGAAGCGGCTGGTGAAAAGCTCCAGTCGAGTGTTGAGCTCCCGGTTATAGTACAGGCCCTGGAGCGCAGTCAGACACTTGAGACGCACTTCTCCTTGCTGCAATCACAGGGAGGAGGACAATGTTGTAACCACAACGTTCAAACCTCAATGCTGTAGCTCTGTGGTTCCCAAACTGTGGGGGGGCGCGAGGGGTCGGCAAGGGGGGCGCAGGAACTCAGTCCGGCTTTAAACTTACTCTTGAAAGTTGTAATAGTAGAATGCACAAGGTGCAATTTCGAAATGAGGTAGTGCATCATTAGTTCCTCTTGTCATGTTAGTCATTGGATACCTTAGAGAGCTATTTATAACTTGTCATAAATAACCAGATCAACTAGCCCACGTCAGCTAACGTTTTTTTATTTCATCTTTTTAGCCCATAGATATTGTTGTAATTGTTTAGTCACTTAAATATCACACGAATACACATTAGCCATGGCAAAATATATAGAATTGCAAGAAAATTTGCTTTAAAACTGCAACGTTTTCTTTGCACCCCATGAAAAAAATGTGTAGAATTGCAGGAAATGAGCTTTAAACCTGCAAAATTCTCTCCACCAACAAGAAGGGTGTGAACAGTTTGTGTCATGAACAGTGCTTGTGCCCATAGAAATAGACGTGGCGTACTCGCAGGGAGGGGCGCAGGATGTTCCCGAATGCTGGAAGGGGGGCCCCCCCTAGTGAAAAAGTTTGGGAACCCCTGCTGTAGAGTTTCAAATTTGATTTGACATATTGCATGGCTCACCTTGTCATGCATGGTCCATCCAACATACTTCAGATAACTGTCATTGAGAAAAGCATCGCTGTACATCTTCATCCATACCCCAATCTCCTCAATGCAAATTGCCCGGACTTCAGCTATGGCATCACTGATAAACAGAGAACAAACGTCCAGACTTACTCACAGACCCCTCATGCTCACTGGTCAATTCAATTATTTGATATCTTATGGCAGGGCAGTAAAAGTGGATTTAATTAGAAAAGCTTAAGTGGTACAGCCAGAGGCAGTTTTAAAAGCCTACTTAGATCAGATATCAGTGGCACATGCTGTGCCATGATGAGCTGTTCTGCCTTAGCAACCGTTGCTGCCTGTTTAGCACAAGAGGGCGCCACACAGCCTTGGGACAGCTCAGTGAAAGACCAGTCTGCACATCTCAGAGCTGCTGTACGCCTTCCATGCCACTGAAGTCTCTCTCTGCAATGTCAGTACCTGAAGTTGGTTTCCACATTGAGAGATCGAACTCTCTGACATCTAGTGAATGCACCCACAGTTTTCTTTTTAGACACCCTAACTTCAATAAAAATATACTACAAAAAAAACATTCATAATATTCGCCCTAAAACAATACATAATTCTAAATATAATGCATTTACCATTATAGTTCTAATTGGATTCATTGTTTTCTACTGTGTGTAGAAAGATGACAAATTCCAATACATACCGATATCTGTGAACAAACACTCCTTTGAAAATCGCATTCATCATGTTTTCAATTTCATCTTGATTTTCTTGAAGCTGAAAGGAGAGACATTTCTAAATGGAAACAAGTGGAGGTTGCACAACCAATGGGAGTCGAGCTGCAACCATAAAACTAAATCATAATTAAAAAGGTGCATCGCTCGCTCACCATTATTACTATTAAAAGCTTGACGTTTTGGACTTCATCAATGGCCTTCATCAGAAAATGGTTCTGATGAAGGCCATTGATGGTAGCCAAAACGTCAAGCTTTTAGATGTTTAAATAAAATAATGTTTTTAATGGTAAGCGAGCGATGCGCCTTTTCCTTTTCAAATATTCATATTTATAAATATTACATATTATATGGTCAGGTTAGAATTGTTAGGACCAGATAATGTAATCTTCCCCTTCCCTACAACAGTCGTGGGGAAGAAACAGTTGAGGCACCATAAGAAGAACCCACTCACCTCTTTACGCTTCTGTAAAAGGAGCTCCAGCCTATCATTGGCCCTCTTGGCCATGACCTTGTTCCTCTCTGCCTCGTACTGCCTCTGAGTGTTGTCCATGTTGATGCTCAGGTTCAGAGCCACGTTCACCAAGGCTGTCATCAACTTCATGGCTGGTAGAGACAACGACTGACTTGAGTGACATCTACTAATTAATAAGGCACTATTAATGCAGATTGGCCATCAAGTTAAAGTATATTCATTAGTCCTACATATTGACACACAGCATATCCTTCATAAAAGATAGCATTGCATACATCAAGCTAGTAGTTTAACAGTGCTTTAACTGCAGCCTTCCCTCAACTGCCCAGTGTCTATATTGTGTGAGTACTGACCTGCCAGTGTGCTGGTGTGTCTGAAGGCTCGGACCTGAGAGTCAGAGAGGCCAGTGAGCAGCGAGATAACCGTGTCCATCATGTACTCATCATAGATGATGCTGTACTGACACTGCCGCACCAGCACCCCGATAAACTCACAGAAGCTCGACTTGAACTTCTTCCACAGTGGCCCTGCCATAGTTAACGGGTAGTCCCCGCTGTCCTATATGATAACAGACAGAGAGAGAGAGAGAGAGAGAGAGAGAGAGAAAAAATAGAGAATAACGTTTAGATTGACCCTATAGACAGAGAGGCATAAATAACGACGTACAGTAAGTGCACCACCAGACAGTACCTCGTCAAACTCCTCTGTCATCTTCCTGATGATCTCAGAGTTTTGCATGTGTCTGAACATCTCTGCACTGACAGCACCTGTAGCAAAACAAAAAATAAGAACCATAAAATCTTAGCTCGCTCAATAATCACAAGTAACGGACGCAAAATGATTTAGAAACTTCCTTCTCAGGGTTTAGTATTCTATTCAATCCGCTCTGGGTGCCTACCTTTACAGCCCGAACACTGGATGAAGAAGTTGATCAAGTCCAGGAGAGCAATGTCTCGATCGTTCTTGTAAGACTCAATCCAGTCATCAACGACAGACTAACAGAAAAGACACCCATTCACCATCACTTCAATATGAAAATACTACTATCACCAGCATGCTTTGAGAATTACATTGTCTAATAAAAAAAAGTTTGCACCAACCTGTGTGGCACTCTTCCCCATTTTCACCACCTCGAACAGGGTCATGCTCTCCATCCCGTTCTCCTGGTGGTGGCCATTCACCCGGCCAAGGCCAGCACCCTTCACTGCCCCACCCTTCCCCTTCTCTCCAGGGGCTTTCTTCCCCTTCTTACCCCCCTACAACAGACAGGAATACCATGTAAGGTGTTAGTGTACATTGTGTGTGCACAAATGTATAGCAGTATGTGACCATATCCAAATTATTATGGCTTTCTTGTGTTGATAGAGGACTTTAGATGCCAGTCTCACCTTTCCTTTCCCAAGCTTTGCATTCTTGACATCAGGGTCCTCAAGGTCTGTGTCAGAGGACAACTGTGTATCAGCCTCCCTGTACAGAAACCAAAATGAGGTCATTGCAACCATACATTGAGTTCCGTGGTTGCCATGGTGCCGTGAGGAAGCCTTGGAAGACAGCTCTGTAAATATTGTTCACTGAACAAAAATATAAACGCAACATGTAATGTGTTGGTCCCATGTTTCATGAGCTGAAATAAAAGATCCCCGATATTTTCCATAAGCACAAAAAGCTTATTTCTCTCTATTTTGTGCAAAAATGTGTTTACATCCCTGTTAGTGAGCATTTCTCCTTTGCCAAGATAATCAATCCACCTGACAGGTGTGGCATATCAAGAAGCTGATTAAACAGCATGATCATTACACAGGGGCACCTTGTGTTGTCACACAACACAATGCCACAAATGTCTCAAGTTTTGAGGGAGCATGCAATTGGCATGCTGACTGCAGGAATGTCCACCAGAGCTGTTGCCAGATAATTTAATGTTAATTTCTCTTCAATAAGCCGCCTCCAACATCGTTTTAGATAATTTGGCAGTACATCCAACCAGCCTTACAACTGCAGACCACGTGTAACCACGACAGCCCAGGACCTCCACATCCGGCTTCTTTACCTGCAGGATCGTCTGAGACCAGCCACCCGGACAGCTGATGAAACTGAGGATTATTTCTGTCTGTAATAAAGCACTTTTGTGGGGTAAAACTCATTCTGATTGGCTGGGCCTGGCTCCCAAGTGGGTGGGCCTCTCAGGCCCACCCATTGCTGTGCCCCTGCCCAGTCATGTGAAATTCATAGATTAGGGCCTACTGAATTTATTTCAATTGACTGATTTCATTATATGAACTGTAACTCAGTAAAACCGTTGAAATTCTTACATGTTGCGAACATGGGACCAACACTTTACATTTTGCGTTTATATTTTTGTTCATTATACACTACACATCAAAAGTTTTAGAACACCTACTCATTCAAGGGTGTTTCTTTATTTTTACTATTTTCTACATTGTAGAATAATAGTGAAGACATCAAAACTATGAAATAACACATATGGAATAATGTAGTAACCAAAAAAAGTGTTAAACAAATAAAAATATATTATATATTTGAGATTCTTCAAATAGCCACCCTTTGCCTTGATGATCGCTTTGCACACTCTTGGCATTCTCTCAACCAGCTTCATGAGGTAGTCACCTGGAATGCATTTCAATTAACAGGTGTGCCTTCTTAAAAGTTCATTTGTGGAATTTCTTTCCTTCTTAATGTGTTCGCGCCAATCAGTTGTGTTGTGACAAGGTAGGGGGGGGCGGGGGGTATACAGAAGATAGCCCTATTTGGTATAAGACCAAGTCCATATTATGGCAAGAACAGCTCAAATAAGCAAAGAGAAATGACAATCCATCATTACTTTAAGACATGAAGGTCAGTCAATACGGAAAATGTCAAGAACTTTGAAAGTTTCTTCAAGTGCAGTCGCAAAAACCATCAAGAGATATGATGAAACTGGCTCTCATGAGGACCGCCGCAGGAAAGGAAGACCCAGAGTTTCCTCTGCTGCAGAGGGTAAGTTAATTAGAGTTAACAGCCTCGGAAATTGCAGCCCAAATAAATGCTTCACATAGTTCAAGTAACCGACACATCTCAACATCAACTGTTCAGAGGAGACATCAGGCCTTCATGGTCGAATTGCTGCAAAGAAACCACTACTAAAGGACACCAATAAGAAGAAGAGACTTGCTTGGGCCAAGAAACACGAGCAATGGACATTACACCGGTAGAAATGTGTCCTTTGGTCTGGAGTCCAAATTTGAGATTTTTGGTTCCAACCGCCGTGTCTTTGTGAGACATGGTGTGGGTGAACGGATGATCTCCGCATGTGTATTTCCCACTGTAAAGCATGGAGGAGGAGGTGTTATGGTGTGGGGGTGCTTTGCTGGTGACACTGTCAGTGACTTATTTAGAATTCAAGGCACACTTAACCAGCATAGCTACCACAGCATTCTGCAGTGATACGCCATCCCATCTGGTTTGGGCTTAGTGTGACTATCATTTGTTGTTCAACAGGACAATGACCCAACACACCTCCAGGCTGTGTAAGGGCTATTTTACCAAGAAGGAGAGTGATTGAGTGCTGCATCAGATGACCTGGCCTCCACAATCCCCCGACCTCAACCAAATTGAGATGGTTTGGGATGAGTCGGACCACAGGGTGAATGAAAAGCAGCCAACAAGTGCTCAGCATATGTGGGAACTCCTTCAAGACTGTTGGAAAAGCATTCCAGGTGAAGCTGGTTGAGAGAATGCCAAGAGTGTGCAAAGCTATCATATTTTGATTTGTTTAACACTTTTTTGGTTACTACATGTTCCATAAGTGTTATTTCATAGTTGTGATGTCTTCACGATTATTCTACAATGTAGAAAATAGTAAAAATAAAGAAAAACCCTTGAATGAGTAGGTTTTCTAAAACTTTTGACCGGTAGTGTATATTTGATTTTTTCAAGCGAATGAGCTTCTGTTTGAAAAGCGCTATATAAAATAAATATATTGTTATTATACACACTGAACTAGTTTGATGGTCTATCTATGTAATACAATGCTTATGTCCACTGCATCTTCACCATTTGAAAAAAAAAAGGTGACACTTTTCACATCGAAGTTATACTTACTGAGGAAACTGAAACTCTGTGTGCAACTCTTGTGCTGCTATCATTTCTTTAACATTTTCTGGACCCACTCTAGTAAGTATGGACTTTTCCCCTTCTCAGGATCCACCAAAATGTAGGATATTACAACCTAGAATATATGAAAAGAAATGAGGGGTTAGTTCAATTGAGAAATGGATTGTGTTTCATAGAAGAGCTCTTCAGAGTACATACTTTGAGTTTAACACACTGCCCTTCTTTGAACAGATTTTCCTTCATGGTCAGGTTTCAAACTTTCAAATGGACAAAAGCAGTCTAACAATGGTTTTATGCCTATGTACAGTGGGGAAAAAAGTATTTAGTCAGCCACCAATTGTGTCACGCCCTGGCTCTGGGGACACTGTTATGTTGAGCCAGGGTGTGTAGATTTCTGTGTTGTAGGTCTAGTTGTTTCTTTTCTATGTTGCCAGTGTGGTTCTCAATCAGAGGCAACGAGTGTCAGCTGTGGCTGGTTGTCTCTGATTGGGAACCACATTTAAACAGGCTGTTTTTCCACAATAGTTGTGGGATCTTGTTCTAGTTGGTTTGTGTTAGACCGTTGACTGTCACGTTATCGTTTTGATCGTGTATCACCTATAATAAATATGTTCGCATTCAACGCTGCGCCTTGGTCCTCCTCTCTTACCGACAATCGTGACAGAAGATCCCACCAGAACTGGACCAAGCAGCGGGTCCAGGAGCCATCGCCAGGGAAAACCCTAGCGGATATCCAGCGCCTCCTCGACTGGGTCAAGCCGGGTGAGGAAGAGAGGGGCTTGACGTGGAAGCAGAAGGGCGAAAGGCTGGCGAGAAGTATGGAGACCTGGTCCACGGGTAGGAGTGAAGCCCATAAAATTTTTAGGGGGGGGCTAACGCCGTGGACGACGGGCCAGCAGGAGACCGCGACAGAGCGGCCCAGCGGGTTGGCAGAGGAGGCCGCCAGGTTACGGGGGCCACTGGTCGAAGAGGGGATGGAAGGTGTAGAGGCACGGCGAAGGGTACTGGGGTGTGTTACCAGTCCGGTCTGGCCCGTTCCAGATCCCTGCGTAGGGCCAGTGGTGTGTGTCCCCAGTACGGTCCGGCCTGTTCCTGCTCCCCGCACCAGGCCAATGGTGCGAGTCTCCAGCCCGGCCCGCTCCTGTTCCCCACACCAAGCCAGTGGTGTGCGTCGTCAGCCCGGCACGGCCCGTGCCTGTTCCCCACACCAAGCCAGTGGTGTGCGTCGTCAGCCCAGCACGGCCCGTGCCTGTTCCCCACACCAAGCCAGTGGTGCGCATCGCCAGCCCGGTCCGGCCCGCTCCTGCCCCCCACACCAAGCCAGTGGTGTGCGTCGTCAGCCCGGCACGGCCCGTGCCTGTTCCCCACACCAAGCCAGTGGTGTGCGTCGTCAGCCCGGCACGGCCCGTGCCTGTTCCCCACACCAAGCCAGTGGTGCGCATCGCCAGCCTGGTCCGGCCCACTCCTGCCCCCCACACCAAGCCAGTGGTGTGCGTCGTCAGCCCGGCATGGCCCGTGCCTGTTCCCCACACCAAGCCAGTGGTGTGCGTCGTCAGCCCGGCACGGCCCGTGCCTGTTCCCCACACCAAGCCAGTGGTGTGCGTCGTCAGCCCGGCACGGCCCGTGCCTGTTCCCCACACCAAGCCAGTGGTGCGCATCGCCAGCCCGGTCCGGCCCGCTCCTGTCCCCCACACCAAGCCAGTGGTGTGCGTCGTCAGCCCGGCATGGCCCGTGCCTGTTCCCCACACCAAGCCAGTGGTGTGCGTCGTCAGCCCGGCACGGCCCGTGCCTGTTCCCCACACCAAGCCAGTGGTGCGCATCGCCAGCCCGGTCCGGCCCGCTCCTGCTCCCCACACCAAGCCAGTGGTGTGCGTCGTCAGCCCGGCACGGCCCGTGCCTGTTCCCCACACCAAGCCAGTGGTGTGCGTCGTCAGCCCGGCACGGCCCGTGCCTGTTCCCCACACCAAGCCAGTGGTGTGCGTCGTCAGTCCGGCACGTCCCGTGCCTGTTCCACCGGTGCTTGGTCCTGCACCGGTCAGATGCTTCACACCGGAGCTAGAGCAATCCGCTCCACCAATGTGCAGTCCAGCTCAGGCCAGCGGGGCCAGACCGGACCAGGGGTACTTTGGGGGGTTGGAGAGGGAGCGGGGATCAGGCCCAGAGCCGGATCCACCGCCTAGGCGGAGTGCCCACCCGGTCCCTCCCCTGTGGTATTTGGTTGGCGCGGTCGGAGTCCGCGCCTTTAGGGGGGGGTACTGTCACGCCCTGGCTCTGGGGACACTGTTATGTTGAGCCAGGGTGTGTAGATTTCTGTGTTGTAGGTCTAGTTGTTTCTTTTCTATGTTGCCAGTGTGGTTCTCAATCAGAGGCAACGAGTGTCAGCTGTGGCTGGTTGTCTCTGATTGGGAACCACATTTAAACAGGCTGTTTTTCCACAATAGTTGTGGGATCTTGTTCTAGTTGGTTTGTGTTAGACCGTTGACTGTCACGTTATCGTTTTGATCGTGTATCACCTATAATAAATATGTTCGCATTCAACGCTGCGCCTTGGTCCTCTCTTACCGACGATCGTGACAAATTGTGCAAGTTCTCCCACTTAAAAAGATGAGAGAGGCCTGTAATTTTCATCATAGGTACACGTCAACTATGACAGACAAAATGAGAAAAACAAATACAGAAAATCACATTGTAGGATTTTTTATGAATTTATTTGCAAATTATGGTGGAAAATAAGTATTTGGTCAATAACAAAAGTTTCTCAATACTTTGTTATATACCCTTTGTTGGCAATGACACAGGTCAAACGTTTTCTGTAAGTCTTCACAAGGTTTTCACACACTGTTGCTGGTATTTTGGCCCATTCCTCCATGCAGATCTCCTCTAGAGCAGTGATGTTTTGGGGCTGTCGCTGGGCAACATGGACTTTCAACTCCCTCCAAATATTTTCTATGGGGTTGAGACGTTTCATCTTCAATGCCCTTGCTGATGGAAGGAGGTTTTCACTCAAAATCTCACGATACATGGCCCCATTCTTTCCTTTACACGGATCAGTCATCCTGGTCCCTTTGCAGAAAAACTGCCCCAAAGCATGATGTTTCCACCCCCATGCTTCACAGTAGGTATGGTGTTCTTTGGATGCAACTCAGCATTCTTTGTCCTCCAAACACGACGAGTTGAGTTTTTACCAAAAAGTTCTATTTTGGTTTCATCTGACCATATGACATTCTCCCAATCCTCTTCTGGATCATCCAAATGCACTCTAGCAAACTTCAGACGGGCCTGGACATGTACTGGCTTAAGCAGGGGGACACGTCTGGCACTGCAGGATTTGAGTCCCTGGCGGCGTAGTGTGTTACTGATGGTAGGCTTTGTTACTTTGGTCCCAGCTCTCTGCAGGTCATTCACTTGGTTCCCCGTGTGGATCTGGGATTTTTGCTCACCGTTCTTGTGATCATTTTGACCCCACGGGGTGAGATCTTGCGTGGAGCCCCAGATCGAGGGAGATTATCAGTGGTCTTGTATGTCTTCCATTTCCTAATAATTGCTCCCACAGTTGATTTCTTCAAACCAAGCTGCTTACCTATTGCATATTCAGTCTTCCCAGCCTGGTGCAGGTCTACAATTTTGTTTCTGGTGTCCTTTGACAGCTCTTTGGTCTTGGCCATAGTGGAGTTTGGAGTGTGACTGTTTGAGGTTGTGGACAGGTGTCTTTTATACTGATAAGTTCAAACAGGTGCCATTAATACAGGTAACGAGTGGAGGACAGAGGAGCCTCTTAAAGAAGAAGTTACAGGTCTGTGAGAGCCAGAAATCTTGATTGTTTGTAGGTGACCAAATACTTATTTTCCACCATAATTTGCAAATAAATTCATAAAAAATCCTACAATGTGATTTTCTGGATTTTTTTTCCTCAATTTGTCTGTCATAGTTGACGTGTACCTATGATGAAAATTACAGGCCTCTCTCATCTTTTTAAGTGGGAGAACTTGCACAATTGGTGGCTGACTAAATACTTTTTCCCCCCACTGTATCACTTAAGTGTGTGTAGGTTGATGTGTAACAAGTATAATGCCTTAACCGTGTAGACCAACTTTCTTGACTCATCACAGATGCTACTGCTTATTATCTATCCTGTTGCATAGTCACTTTACCCCTACCTATATGTACATATCTACCTAAATTACCTCGTACCCCTGCACATTGACTCGGTACTGGTACCCCGTGTATATAGCCAAGTTATCGTTACTCACTGTGTATTTATTCTTTGTGTTACCTATTATTTTTCTCTCTGCATCGTTGGAAAGGGCCCGTAAGTAAGCGTTTCACTGTTAGTCTACACCTGTTGTTTACCAAGCATGTGACAAATGGAAATGTGTGCACCAACTTGCAAGCTAACTAGCTAGTCGCTACTAGAGCAGGGGTCCACAATTAAATTAATCCGTGGGCCGATGATTTGCTGGTGATTTTACAGTTTTAACTAAAAGACAACGAATAAAAAACATAAATACACAGTACCAGTCAAAAGTTTGGACACACCTACTCATTCAAGGGTTTTTCTTTATTTTTACTATTTTCTACATGTATAATAATAGTGAAGACATCAAAACTATGAAATAACACATGGAATCATGTATTTTACATTTACATTTTAGTCATTTAGCAGACGCTCTTCTCCAGAGTGCATACATTTTTTTTCTCCATACAGTAACCAAAATAGTGTTAAACAAATCAAAATAGATTTTATATTTAAGATTCTTCAAAGTAGCCACCCTTTGCCTTGATGACAGCTTTGCGCACGGCGGTTGGAGCCAGAAATCTCCAATTTGGACTCATCAGACCAAAGGACAAATTGTCCATTACTTGTGTTTCTTGCCCCAAGCAAGTCTCTTCTTCTTATTGGTGTCCTTTAGTAGTGGTTTCTTTGCAGCAATTCGACCATGAAGGCCTGATTCACGCAGTCTCCTCTGAACAGTTGATGTTGAGATGTGTCTGTTACTTGAACTCTGTGAAGCATTTATTTGGGCTGCAATCTGAGGTGCAGTTAACTCTAATGAAGTTATCCTCTGCAGCAGAGGTAACTCTGGGTCTTCCTTTCCTGTGGCGGTCCTCATGAGAGCCAGTTTCATCATAGCGCTTGATGGTTTTTGCGACTGCACTTGAAGAAACTTTCAAAGTTCTTGACATTTTCCAGATTGACTGACCTTCATGTCTTAAAGTAATGATGGACTGTCATTTCTCTTTGCTTATTTGAGCTGTTCTTGCCATAATATGGACTTGGTCTTTTACAAAATAGGGCTATCTTCTGTATACCTTGTCACAACACAACTGATTGGCTCAAACGCATTAAGAAGGAAAAAAAATCACAAATTAACTTTTAACAAGGCACACCTGTTAATTGAAATGCATTCCAGGTGACTACCTCATGAAGCTGGTTGAGAGAATGCCAAGCGTGTGCAAAGTTGTCATCAAGGTAAAGGATGGCTATTTGAAGAATCTCAAATATAAAATATGTTTATAATGCATCTGTCATGTACAGGTCCCCTGTAGCTCAGTTGGTAGAGCATGGTGCTTGCAACGCCAGGGTTGTGGGTTCGTTTCCCACGGGGGCCCAGCATGAAAATGTATGCATTCAATAACTGTAAGTCGCTCTAGATAAGAGCATCTGCTAAATGACTACAAATGTAAAAATGTAATGTTTTTGATTTGATTAACACTTTTTTGGTTACATGATTCCGTGTGTTGTTTCATAGTTTTGATGTCTTCACTATAATTATATAATGTAGAAAATAGTAAAAAATAAATACAAACACTGGAATAGGTAGGTGTGTCCAAACTTTTGACTGGTACTGTATATATAAACATTTTCTCAGAGAACTTGGTGGGCCAAATAAAATCGCCCGCTGGCCGCCTTTTGGGGAACCCTAGTTAGTTGCTTTGCTAAGTAGCCAGCTATTAAAGCTAACGATGCTTCAAAATGAAAGATGAAGGCCATTCGCTAAGCTGCGTCAGCAAACTTCTTTGCAAATGAGAAGCACGAACGAACTAACTAGCTAGCAACACGTCGGCTTTCTCTCCATTTTGAGGCCTGCTCCATGTAAGGCCAGCAATATACGTTCTTAAAATACTCCATCTTTGTTCATTGGTTGATGTCGGCGAATACAAGGTTGGCTATCATTCTGGGGCTGTCAGAACTGTAATGGTAACAGTAAATATAACTAAGTTAACAGTTAAAACAAAAAATGCAACTAACCGACTAGTACGAAAATGAATATGTTGTAATACTAGCTAGCTAGACACATTTTCAATATAGTTAACGAGCTACTCCCCGAAACAAGTTACCTAGCTATTTTTCCTTGCTTGGTAGGGTCTTCCGTGTAAACAATGTTCGACGTCCTCCATCTTTGCCAGCAGCTAGCTAACGTTAACTGGCTATCATTATTAGCTAGCTGGCTATCTAACTAGGTAATGGTTAACGTTAGTTATAAACAAGCACTCGCATTATGTGTTTTTTGTGAGCAAGACGATTTAGTAACGATTCCGACTCAAAATCAGGCAAAGTCGCTGCACACATCGTGAAAGAGCAACCTAGCTAACGAACTACCAGTAACTACCATGTTATTACTACTGTTAGTGTACTAATAGTTAACGTCACAGCAAATATATTTATCCTTGTTATTTCTCTGTGGTTACACAGTCAAGTGACACGTCTATATGGTTTGATGAAAGCTAATTTGCGACATAACCGCTACTTGAAATCCCAGTTCCTTATTGTAGCTAGCTAACATGAATTGTCCTACAAATAGCTAATAACGTGCTAGTGTATTCAACATTAATAACAACACAGCTAGCTAACGTTAGCTAGCTAGGTAAAACGACAAACTGCCAGAATCATATCCGCCATTTTACAACTTACCTTGTTGTTTGAATCAAACACTGTAATCCATCATCAAACTAGTCCAGATGTTTCTGAAGTTGTCTCGCTGGAACGTTTATTAATTATTCAATATATAATTGGCTATTTATCACACTCTGATTTTTTTGATTTTTTCGATCTGATTCCTGATCTATGGCTACTCTTTTTTTCTGCTAGCTAGCATGTCTCAGTTTGTTGTCGATGGA
This sequence comes from Coregonus clupeaformis, assembly GCF_020615455.1. Classification (NCBI taxonomy): domain Eukaryota; kingdom Metazoa; phylum Chordata; class Actinopteri; order Salmoniformes; family Salmonidae; genus Coregonus; species Coregonus clupeaformis. Next base: position 57,997,799 of record NC_059204.1, on the reverse strand, counting down.
TTCGTGTCGCTGATGTCGCACCACCTGTCGGTCATATTGAACACTACACTTGACCGCAACCTAATTTTCGTACAACAATCATAGATAGGACATTGCCATAACACGGACTGTTGATGATACATAAACCACTGCGAACCAGTATACACATGATGATATAGGCTTTGCACAGCGATAAATAGGAATACCTTTTTACGCACAACATGTTTTATGTACATTAGGTAACCATAACAGATCATTTAATTTAAAAGGGGCTTTACATCTCTAGTCTACCAGTTTCCACTCCCATAAACTCCATTCTCTTACTAACCTTTTTCTTGACTCTCACAGACAGAATCAGAAATAATGTTGTAGAACAGTATCAGAAATCAGGATGTAGACAATATACAGTGGGGGAAAAAAGTATTTAGTCAGCCACCAATTGTGCAAGTTCTCCCACTTAAAAAGATGAGAGAGGCCTGTAATTTTCATCATAGGTACACGTCAACTATGACAGACAAAATGAGAAAAACAAATACAGAAAATCACATTGTAGGATTTGTAATGAATTTATTTGCAAATTATGGTGGAAAATAAGTATTTGGTCAATAACAAAAGTTTCTCAATACTTTGTTATATACCCTTTGTTGGCAATGACACAGGTCAAACGTTTTCTGTAAGTCTTCACAAGGTTTTCACACACTGTTGCTGGTATTTTGGCCCATTCCTCCATGCAGATCTCCTCTAGAGCAGTGATGTTTTGGGGCTGTCGCTGGGCAACACGGGCTTTCAACTCCCTCCAAAGATTTTCTATGGGGTTGAGATCTGGAGACTGGCTAGGCCACTCCAGGACCTTGAAATGCTTCTTACGAAGCCACTCCTTCGTTGCCCGGGCGGTGTGTTTGGGATCATTGTCATGCTGAAAGACCCAGCCACGTTTCATCTTCAATGCCCTTGCTGATGGAAGGAGGTTTTCACTCAAAATCTCACGATACATGGCCCCATTCATTCTTTCCTTTACACGGATCAGTCATCCTGGTCCCTTTGCAGAAAAACAGCCCCAAAGCATGATGTTTCCACCCCCATGCTTCACAGTAGGTATGGTGTTCTTTGGATGCAACTCAGCATTCTTTGTCCTCCAAACACGACGAGTTGAGTTTTTACCAAAAAGTTCTATTTTGGTTTCATCTGACCATATGACATTCTCCCAATCCTCTTCTGGATCATCCAAATGCACTCTAGCAAACTTCAGACGGGCCTGGACATGTACTGGCTTAAGCAGGGGGACACGTCTGGCACTGCAGGATGAGAGTCCCTGGCGGCGTAGTGTGTTACTGATGGTAGGCTTTGTTACTTTGGTCCCAGCTCTCTGCAGGACATTCACTAGGTCCCCCCGTGTGGTTCTGGGATTTTTGCTCACCGTTCTTGTGATCATTTTGACCCCACGGTGTGAGATCTTGCGTGCTCCACGACCTCCCATATCGAGGGAGATTATCAGTGGTCTTGTATGTCTTCCATTTCCTAATAATTGCTCCCACAGTTGATTTCTTCAAACCAAGCTGCTTACCTATTGCATATTCAGTCTTCCCAGCCTGGTGCAGGTCTACAATTTTGTTTCTGGTGTCCTTTGACAGCTCTTTGGTCTTGGCCATAGTGGAGTTTGGAGTGTGACTGTTTGAGGTTGTGGACAGGTGTCTTTTATACTGATAACAAGTTCAAACAGGTGCCATTAATACAGGTAACGAGTGGAGGACAGAGAAGCCTCTTAAAGAAGAAGTTACAGATCTGTGAGAGCCAGAAATCTTGCTTGTTTGTAGGTGACCAAATACTTATTTTCCACCATAATTTGCAAATAAATTCATTACAAATCCTACAATGTGATTTTCTGGAATTTTTTTCCTCAATTTGTCTGTCATAGTTGACGTGTACCTATGATGAAAATTACAGGCCTCTCTCATCTTTTTAAGTGGGAGAACTTGCACAATTGGTGGCTGACTAAATACTTTTTTCCCCCACTGTATTTTTTCTTAATTTCTGTTACCTGCCAGGACTCCCAGTGAGCCCTATAATAAACAGCTGTGTCTGAATGGAGCAATGACAGATTTGAGTTTGCTGTGAGCCCCTACACTACTTATTTAAATTATGAGAAACCAGAATCAAGTTAACAAACAGATCACCGACCATTTCGAATACCACCGTACCTTCTCCGCTATGCAATCCGGTTTCCGAGCTGGTCATGGGTGCACTTCAGCCACGCTCAAGGTCCTAAACGATATTATAACCGCGATTGATAATAGACAGTACTGTGCAGCCGTCTTCATCGACCTGGCCAAGGCTTTCGACTCTGTCAACCACTGCATTCTTATTGGCAGACTAAATAGCCTTGGTTTCTCAAATGACTGCCTCGCCTGGTTCACCAACTACTTCTCAGATAGAGTTCAGTGTGTCAAATCGGAGGGCCTGTTGTCTGGACCTATGGCAGTCTCTATGGGGGTGCCACAGGGTTCAATTCTTGGGCCGACACTTTTCTCCGTGTATATCAATGATGTCGCTCTTGCTGCTGGTGACTCTCAGATCCACCTCTACGCAGACGACACCATTTTGTATACATCTGGCCCTTCATTGGACACTGTGTTAACAAACCTCCAAACGAGCTTCAATGCCATACAACACTCCTTCAGTAGCCTCCAACTGCTCTTAAACACTAGTAAAACTAAATGCATGCTTTTCAATCGAACGCTGCTGGCACCCGCCCACCCGACTAGAATCACCACTCTCGACGGGTCTGACCTAGAGTATGTGGACAATTACAAATACCTAGGTATATAAACTCTCCTCCCAGACTCACATAAAGAATCTCCAATCCAAAGTTAAATCTAGAATCGGCTTCCTATTTCGCAACAAAGCCTCCTTCACTCATGCTGCCAAACATGCCCTCGTAAAACTGACTATCCTACCGATCCTTGACTTCGGCGATGTCATTTACAAAATAGCCTCCAACACTCTACTCAGCAAATTGGATGTAGTCTATCACAGTGCCATCCGTTTTGTCTCCAAAGCCCCATACACTACCCACCACTGTGACCTGTACGCTCTTGTTGGCTGGTCCTCACTACATGTTCGTCGTCAAACCCACTGGCTCCAGGCCATCTATAAATCACTGCTAGTGCTAGGCAAATCCCTGCCTTATCTTAGCTCATTGGTCAACATAGCAGTACCCACCCGTAGTCTGCGCTCCAGCAGGTATATCTCACTGGTCATTCCCAAAGCCAACACCTCCTTTGGCCGCCATTCCTTCCAGTTCTCTGCTGCCAATGACTGGAATGAATTGCAAAAATCTCTGAAGCTGGAGACTCTTATCGCCCTCACTAACTTTAAGCATCAGTTGTCAGAGCACCTTACCGATCACTGCACCTGTACACAGCCCATCTGAAATTAGCCCACCCAACTACCTCATCCCTATATTGTTATTTATTTTGCTCTTTTGCACCCCAGTATCTCTATTTGCCCATAATCTCTTGCACATCTAGCATTCCAGTGTTAATGCTATTGTAATTATTTTGCACTATAGCCTATTTATTGCCTTACCTCCATAACTTGCTACATTTGCACACACTGTATACATATTTTCTGTTGTATTTTTGACTTTGTTTTTTTTACCCCATATGTAACTCTGTGTTGTTTTTATTGCACTGCTTTGCTTTATCTTGGCCAGGTCGCAGTTGTAAATGAGAACCTGTTCTCAACTGGCTTACCTGGTTAAATAAAGGTGAAATAAATATAAAAAAAAAAAAAATCATCACCTCATATCTTGGGCATGGTTAAAATTCAGTAATTATCCTTGCTTGAAAGATTTGCAAAGCTTGCCCCAAGGATAGGGAGAATGTATCTTTCTGTACAGAACTGTGAAAGAATGTGGTAGATATAAACTAGTGAACCTAATTGTAAATCATTGAACAATACTTTGTATTGATATTCATCTGATTGACAATTCTTCAAATAATAAATCAACATTTTACAGTGGGCAGAAAGCTTTAATATATTCATATAAAAAGAATATGTGCTGCAAATGACTTAACCAGAAGGGACACACTGCCCATTCCTTATCACACATTGTTTCATACACATAACAGATTTGAATAAATAATACAAATGAGCTGACAAAACATCAATATAAACCAATGAAGAGAATAATAAGTGCTTCACAATTAACATAAGATGAAATGTTGGTCTCAAAATAATTACTACTGCAGTCACATTCTTGGATGATGTATAGTTAACCCTGAGTATAAAAAATAAAACATTGCATTTTTTTTGGGACCTTTCTCACTCCTATTGGAACATAGCCGTGAAAGGACTCAATGGATTAGTCGTATCATGGCTAATTGTAACAGTGTCTATGTTTCACCCCAATGTGTTGGCCATTGAGGATATGTGCAAAATAGTTCAATTGTATTTTATGAATATAATAATAATAATATGCCATTTAGCAGACGCGTTTATCCAAAGCGACTTACAGTCATGTGTGCATACATTTTTACGTATGGGTGGTCCCGGGGATCGAACCCACTACCCTGGCGTTACAAGAGCCATGCTCTACCAATTGAGCTACAGAGGACCAAAATATACATTTTTGGCATTGATTTGCATGTTTCAGATGGCCACGACACCATAAATTCCCTCTTACTGCATTATATGCCACGTTAAACAGCTTCAGAATGCTATAACTCATTCGCTTTGAATTTCTGTACATTTGCTGAAGCAAAGTTGCTGATTCACAGCATTTTCATCAACGTTCCACACAAAGTTTCAAGAAGTACAATTGTGACCTTTAAACAGTTCAATAGTATGAAATTCATCCCAAAAAATTCAAATGGCTCAACATTTAACTTGACCTTAATGTACATGCATACAAAATCTTTACATTCAAGTTTTATTTACACATGCCACTCAATTGGATTCAACAGCATATCATCTAAAAATTGCATTTAATTATATAGAGTATTTCATGTCTTGATAAACCTTGTGACAAAATAAAAAATTATTCAAGAGCATACAGACTATTAAATTGGCAGATCCAGAGGTCAGAAATGTATGACTATCACATTATAAAGATGACTTGAAACATATAACCTAAGTCTATAAATATTGTACAGTATACAAAAACAGAGTTGTAGGAATAGATCATGAAACAAAGAGGCTGAAGGACTATCTTCATTTTTGCTCAAACAAAAATGATAATCCATTCTGTAACATAGTAAGAATGATATTCACCATACCAAAGACCTAGTACCTGAAAAATCCAAAACATAAGGTGACAACTTGGGTTGGGTTGTGTCACTATGACAATGTCATGAGCAGGTTCAAAACATGAAAACAAAAATTAAATAAGCACAGGTGACAAAAATGTCAAAAATTACACTCAGGTTTAATCTATGTGCAATAGCCTGAAGGATTGTGGGGTCTCAGCAGTTGTGTGGCAGTTATGTGATCCTATGTACAGAACAAGCAAATGTATACAGCAGCACTGTGGAGGCTTGCACACTAGGGGGCAGCAAAATGTTTTATTTTCATCAAACTACCGGTCAGCAGGGACGTACGTTGATGGGGGCCACAAAAAAATCTTCATTTATCATGAGGGGCCGCGATGGCTCGCGGATCTGCGTACCCAAACATGCAGTCAACTGATTTGTTCAACCAATCAATTTGTGCAGTTAAACTACATAACTCTCTTATGTAAATGCATTATAAAGTGGTGAGGAAGAGGTGTCTACCGTGTCCGGAAGCGACTTCACCATTCATTTTATGGATTCAGGTTCACTCAAATATCGTTTTAAGCTTTGTTTTACTATTGACAGTTACAGCTGATTTCGGGATTGTATATCGATTCGCTCTCCTTAAATATTTGTCATCTGATGTACTCGTTTCAGTGTCTGAATTGTTTAATCTAACTTTTCCCGTCGCCTGCTCCTGATATTAAGGCATAAAAACTACAATATCTGTGTCTGAATTAGCCTAGTGACCATGTGCGCCCAGCTATGTCCTGTGCCGAGCTTGTTTTCCACGGTTTTCCCTTTTTGGTACTATTTTCTTACTTTTTAACTCTGCATTGTTGGGAAAGGGCTCATAAGTAAGCATTTCACAGTGAAGTCTACACCTGTTGTAGTCGGCGCATGCGACAAATAACATTTGATTTGACTAAACTAGCTGGCTAACTGCACTATGCTAGACCCTCAACTTAAACTCCTTTGCTAGTTATACAATCATGTAACTAAGAAATTCGCTGGAAATAAACTTAAATTATTTGTTTTGTTGAATAGTCATGACTGGTTCGAGCTATCTGTCGTTTCGTAAGAAAACGGTAGCGAGGGACATCATTACTACTTAACACGAATCCAAGTTCAGTTTTGAGATCCATTGGCGTAGGGTTAGCTGGACATTTCTGACTGGTCCTGGAACTGCGACAACGGGCAGCCTCTCCCCGCTTGGCTCGATGGGATATGTAGTGATTTTGCCAACACAGCCAGATATGTACACACTCTTGTACCCTTAACCGTTTTTAAACTGACTATCGCATTTGTTGATTAAATCGGACTTTATTCGTATGATGAATAATCCTGGAATGTCACGAGTTAATTGACACTTCCGGACAGTATGGGTCCACAGAGCTCCTCCTTACCACTCTATACCAGTAGCCAGGGCCGGCCCTAGCCTTTTGGGGGCCCTAAGCGAGATTTGACGGTGGAGAGAAAAGTGTACGTTTTAAAGTACATTTCCTGCAATTCTAACCATTTTGCTATGGGGTGGAAATAAATGTTTACAGTTTTAAAGCTAATTTCCTGCAATTTTACTAATTTTGCCATGACTTATGATCATGTTAATATGATATCTGAGTGAGAGTGTTTAACAAAATCAATAGGGGCCCCCTGGAGGTCAGGGCCCCTGGTCACGTGCCTGATTGGTATTCGGCCATGATTACTACAAGTTTAGATAGCTGGCAAGACTTAACAATCTAAAAATGGTTAGCTGACATGGCTAATTGAGTGACTGTCAGTGACTGACATAACAACAGAAAACCTGGTGATACACAACCAAATTTAGAAATTGCACCTTGTGTATTCTACTATTCTAACGCTCAACAGTAAGTTGAGACCCCGAATGAGTTCCTAAAATTGATCTGCGGGCCTACAAAAGGGGGGCCGCCAATTGCCCAACCCTATCTTACAGCTACAGGAAATGGACAATGGCCAATTCACAAGACATTATGACACCTAACTCCCTTAAACAGACAAAAAAATAATACATTCCAAAGGCAACTTACAATATGCAAATACAATACCTGCATTCGAATTGCAGATTTGCACAACGCTGTGCGATCCCCTAAGCATGGAGACAACTGCATGTACACAAATAGCTGTAACCAACCAGCTGATTCCTCTGTGCTGGACTTTATGGACTGATGTTCATAATTTGACAAAAGAGATGGCGTGGAAAGACAATTCTACAGTTCACAGGCATAATGCTTTGAAGCATATGCAAACACGTGAGCATACACACACATTCCGAACTATGGGGACCGAGCCTTCTGCTCCCTTGCCCCTCGCCTATGGAATGCTCTCCCTGACGACCTGAGAGCCTCTCCATCACTCTGAACTTTTAAAACGGGCCTAAAATTCCACTTCTACAGACTGTCTTTTTCATAGTCCTAGTCCCAATCTAAAATCTATTTTGCAACTAGCCCACTCTTGCTATTTTACCTGCCTTGATTCTAAATATATGTTGGTTTTATTGTATATACGCTGAGTGTACAAATATTAGGAACACCTGCTCTTCCCATGACAGACTGACCAGGTGAAAGCTATGATCCCTTATTGATGTCACCTGTTAAATCCACTTCAATCAGTGTAGATGAAGGGGAGGAGACAGGTTAAAGAAAATGTTTAAGCCTTGAGACAATTGCGACATGGATTGTGTATGTGTGCCATTCAAAGGGTGAATGGGCAAGGAAAAATATTGAAGTGCCTTTGAACGAGGTATGGTAGTAGGTGCCAGGCGCACCGGTTTGAGTGTGTCAAGAACTGCAATGTTGCTGGGTTTTTCAGTTTCCTGTGTGCATCAAGAATGGTCCACCAGCCAAAGGACATCCAGCCAATTTGACACAACTGTGGGAAGCATTGGAGTCAACATGGGCCAGCATTCCTGTGGAACACTTTCGACACCTTGAGTCCATGCCCTGACGAATTGAGGCAGTTCTGAGGGCAAAAGCGGGTGCAACTCAATATTAGGAAGGTGTTCCTAATGTTTTGTACACTTTTTTTTCAATAGCACTTTGAGATAACTCTTATGAAAAGCACTATACAAATGAAATGAATTATTATTATTCAGACACACACACGCATCACTGGTGATAGTTATAAGGAAACCGTTCTTTGGTTAGATCGGATGGTGGCTCTACTTCCCTCCGTACATTCTCTCGATATCAGTCTGGAAGTGATTCTTCAGCTCCTTCCTCTTCAGTTTGAATGCATCTGTCACCAGGCCAGTCTCAGGGGTCCAGGGCTCTGGGCTCAGACGCACTTTCACTGGGATCTCAAAACGCTGCAGTTTGACTGGGGGGGGGCACAATGGTTATTATAAAAGGGATATGCATGGCATGAGCAAAGTCCTCTATTGTCACACACTAAAATGATGTCTATTAATTGTAGGTTATTGTCCATCTGGTTAGTCAAGTTAATAAGATATGTGTCAGAGTAGGTTTCAGCCTTACTTGAGACAGCCACCTCTTTGATGGCCTTCAGGACCTCCTTCTCCATGGCTGGGTGGTTACAGATGTCCTCCCAGGCAACACTTATGCCATTGTTATTGGCCAGAGTTGTCAGCTGCTTCTGGTTCGGTACCACAAAGCTTATCACATAGTTCTGGTCACTAAAAGCAAGAGAAAATAAAATTATACAGACTTGAGCATGCACATTGAATATGTTTTAGGGGTGATACATGTAGAATAACTACTAAAACATAACCACAAATGCATGTGGTATCAATGTAAAATCGTTCGGTCCTATGTAAAGAAGTGTATAGTATAAAGCAGACAGAAGAGTTACCTGTTTGCATATGCACAGATGTTGTCAATAAGGGGGCAGTTCTTCAGAGCAGACTCCACTTTCCCCAAGGACACGTATTCTCCTGCCTGCAGTTTGACTAGGTCCTTCTTACGGTCTACAAACAGAGTAGAGAGGGTCAGTGAAAAGACTGAAATATGGCAGCATAGCACTGTTTACATCTGCTTCTTCAGAGAGGTTTTATGGCAGTTAGCATTGTTTGGATCAATTTGAATAGTTTATGACAGTATTACCTCATGGTCATAAAGTGTTGAGAGGCAGCTGTTGTGCAATGAACAGCGAGCACTGGTGTTATTATTCAGATGTTCTCCACCTCCTCTCAGCCACTCACCCACTATCTGCAGACAGCCATCAGGGTGGATCTCCCCCACATCCCCGGTACAAAACCATCTCTGGCCCTGCTCATCCACCCAGAAGTCATTGTTCAGGTGCTCGCTCTTATAGTAACCCATGGTAACGTTGGGCCCACCAATCATGATCTCTCCACGGGGGTGGGGCTGGTCCTGGCTGGTGTATCCACCTTGGGAACACAGTGGGAAGATAAGAGTGAGGCATGGTGGTAGAGAATAACTGTATAAAGGATTGTTAGGAACAGGAAGAAACTAACCACATGGAAACTAATCAGGGCACATAATGAGAGTCACATGCAAATACGGTAAAAACAAGCAAAGTAGGCAAATAGGGCAGCTACTGAATGAGGATGTCCAAGTCATCCGTGATACGCATTCTATATGTGTGTGTCAAAAATCTAATCAAATTCACACCCCTTTACTTTTTCCACATTTTGTGGTGTTACAGCTTGCATTTAAAATTGATTAAATATAGATTTTTGGTAACTGGCCTACACACAATACCCCATATTGTCAAAGTGGTATTATGTTTTTAGAAATGTTTACAAATTAATTAAAAATGAAAAGCTGAGATGTCTTGAGTCAATAAGTATTCAAACCCATTGTTATGGCAAGCCTAAATAAGTTCAGGAGTAAAAATGTGCTTAACAAGTAACATAATAAGTTGCATTGACTCACTCTGTGTGCAATAATAGTGTTTGACATGATTTTTGAATGACTACCTCATCTCTGTACCCCACACATACAATTATCTGTAAGGTCTCTCAGTCGAGCAGTGAATTTCAAACATAGATTCAACCACAAAGACCAGGGAGCTTTTCCAATGCCCCGCAAAGAAGGGCACCTATTGGTAGATGGGTATAAAAAAAAAAGAACTGACATTGAATACCCCTTTGAGTATGGTGAAGTTATTAATTGCACTTTGGATGGTGTATCAATAAGCCCAGTCACTACAAAGCTACAGGCGTCCTTCCTTACTCAGTTGTCGGAGAGGAAGGAAACCTCTCATGGATTTTACCATGAGGCCAATGGTGCAGCCACCACTATGCTTGAAAATATGGAGAGTGGTACTCAGTAATATGTTGTATTGGCCCCAAACATAACACTTTGTATTCAGGAAAAAAAGTTAATTGCTTTACCAAAGTTTTTACAGTAATACTTTAGTAGTTACTTTAGTAGTTTCTCCACAATACTAACCTAATTGACATAAGTATTCACACCCCTGAGTCAATACTTTGTAGAAGCACCTTTGGCAGCGATTACAGCTGTGAGTCTTTCTGGGTTGGTCTCTAAGAGTTTAGCACACCTAGATTGTGCAACATTATACAACGGGTTGGTCTAATCCTGAATGCTGATTGGTTAAAACCGCATTCCAGCCGGTGTTTATTCCACAAATTGCCACCGGCTAAATCTATGACATCAAAATGTCTATTTACTCTGTTCCACCTGACTGCGCAATCCACTGTCTCATCAGCCCAGCCAGGCTCCACTATAAAAAGCATCTAGACATTATCTTTTAGACTAACATTTCATTTTCAACAGCGGAGATTTGTATAAACCTTGCTGTCAGTCTCTCCGACATTTGCAACATTGTTTCAATAATGAAATTCGATCCCCTGTTGGCCCATAGTAATGTACGTGTCGGGAGTCGGGAAGAGACAGACAGGCAGGCAGCGTTTCTCAGCCAGTCGAAATCATGAATCAGCTGGCATCATTTTTATGGATATATACAAAAATAAATGTGGGGAAAAAATTTACAACGAAACGCAGCTAATTTGCAGTCTTTCCAGCTTCAGTTTAAAGTGATTGTGTTACTGTAGCTGTGTTGTTGGCTAGGTCCTCTGAACAACAGTGTCCTGACAAGTGAGCACATTTTCTATGCCAGGCGAAATTGCACCTCATTAGCTCATTGTTATGATGTCTCCAAATAAATGTCACTAGAAAACAGCTTAAACAAATGCAAATGCAGCTACTTCGCTGTTATTCTGGCTGCACTTTTTGACGTGACTGTAAGTTAGCCGTAGTTGGCTAGCTAGCAAGCAAGGGATAAGAACGTTGACAGCCAGTATGGCAATGGAACATTTAGAACGAACGACTGGGTTGCGTCCATACATACAGAACAAAAAGACTGAACGACTGGGTCACGTCCATAGATACAGAACAAAAAGACTGAACGACTGGGTCGCGTCTCTAGAAAACCCTAGTTTTGTGTCGGGACTATATCTTGTGGAAGGATTAAATAGTATTAATAAATTAATCAAAATAATGTTTTAATGAAAATATGTAAATCATTATTTGAATATGTTGGTAACCTGTTGTATAAAAGTCATAATGCCCTCGAAGCCGGTGTTCGGAGGATATATTGGCACGGTTTGCCGGCCCTAAACTTAGTCTCGGGCCTAACAACACCCGTGCCAATATATCCTCCAAACACCGGCTTCTCTGGCATTATCACTTAATTAGCCCATTACTCTTTTGCAAAATTCTTCAAGCTTGATCGTTGCTAGACAATGATTGCTAGACAACCCTTTTCAGGTCTTGCCACAGATTTTCATGTAGATTTAAGTCAAAACTGTAACTCGGCCACTCAGGAACATTCACAGTCATCTTGGTAAGTAACTCCAGTGTAGATTTGGCCTTGTGTTTTAGGTTATTGTCCTGCTGAAAGGTGAATTAATCTCCCAGTGTCTGGTGGAAAGCAGACTGAACCAGGTTTACCTCTAGGATTTTGCCTGTGCTTAGCTCCATTCCGTTTCTTTTTTATCCTGAAAAACTCCCCAGTACTTAACGATTACAAGCATACCCATAACATAATGCAGCCACCACTATGCTTGAAAATATGGAGAGTGGTACTCAGTAATGTGCTGTATTGGATTTGCCCCAAACAAAACACAGTGTTCAGGACAAAAAGTGAATTGCTTTTCCACATTTTTTGCAGTATTACTTTAATGCCTTGTTACAAACAGGATACATGTTTTGGAATATGTTTTATTCTGTACAGGCTTCCTTCTTTTCACTCTGAAAATATATTTCTGTATTTAATTTTCAATATGTCAAAAAATATGTTTTCACTTTGTCATTATGGGGCATTGTGTGTAGATGGGTGAGATAATATAATACTTTTGAATTCAGGCTGTAACACAACACAATGTGGAAAGAGTCAAGGGGCATGGATACTTTCTGAAGGCACTTTATGTATTGGTTCTCTTAGATGAACATTTTATGAATCTAACATTCCTTGTTAATGTGAAAATCAAAATGTACCGATTTTAAGGTTGTGTTATTTGATTTTGGGTGTGATTGCCAGAATATCTTGGGGGGAAAATGGGGTCCCCAGAAATTCTGGCATATTTTTTTTGGGTCCCTGCTGAAAAGGTTTGAATACCACTGGTGTAAACAATACAGTGAAATGCTTACTTGCACGCTCTCCTCAACAGTGCAGTACACTTTATCAAACATTTTCATAAATAAGTGTTTGTTTCCATAGGCTTCATTTCTTACCCTCAACCCAGTCTCGTAGTTTGACCTCACAGCAGATGAGGGGGGCTCCTACTCTCCCAGTGCTGTAGTCTGCCACTGGAGACAAAACACACAATCACAGATAAATAAAGACAGAGTCCCACGTAGAGTTTAATACCTGATGCCAGTAGTAGGCTGTAACCCGGCCTACTAAAAACCAGTCTCTGAATATTTCTCAAATCAAGGTTTTCTTATTAAAGAATAAGCATCAGTGCTTATGCTCATGCACATCTGGGGCATAAAGCAAGATACATACTTGTCCTTCAGATTGACCAGAGAGGGGAGGCTCACAATTTCAACACTGTCATGAAAAGTTCATACACTGCTTTGATCTATGTGGAAAATCAAATCATAGCAAACATAATTGATTTGTTATCAAATATAATGTTGTGTTTGTTTTTAAACTAAGAACTTGTACATTGTCCTCTGCCTTCCAAGAAAGTTCCAAGAAACAATGTCCTGAAGTCCTCTTAAATGATATGGCCTTATCGGCCCCAGTGGTTATTTGGCGTCATTCGACAAACTGTTTCACACTCAAATACTGCTGCATAGTATAGGACAAACATATCCTTCCACATTCAGAATGCACTGAAAAGTGACAGATACCTGTGTGACCTATACAGCAAAGCCGATTGACGCAAAACAGTTATATATTTAGTATAGCTGCCATTCCTCTGCCATCAACAATCCCAGTATCACAGAACCTTTCACAGGTTGGGGCTTGAACAAAGACATTTACCTCAGAGTATGTGTGTTTAAAGACATGAAACCCTCAGGGCAACTCAATAGATAAAAAAGCCTGAGCAGTAGCATGCTCTCAAAGACCTCTGTCTTGGCTAAAGCCCAGAATTGCCATGGCATGCATAGGTATAATTTCCTAACAAAAAACACAATGGTGAAGATTCTCAAATGACAGAGAGCCCACCATTCTCCTACACACTACTACTACGATTAAAACATCTACCTGCCACTCATATTCTTTACCAGCCAAAATATTTTTTACCCATAATTACATCAAAAAACACAAACGTATGACCATGCTCTGTTTCTAAAACAATAAATGTATTAGTAAGAAGTAATTATTAAAGTGGTATATTACTAAATTTCATTTCATTTTTTGTGACCTGAGTCTTTTAATCGAAATATCAGAGACAAAATGTTCAGTTGCCCCTTTAAGGGCGGGAGGTTCCCGTGGTACAGTGGCCACTCGAGTCCTGTCACATGTCTGTGTGATTAAAGATCTGACTAGGGCGTCTCTTCTCTATAAGTTGAAGCAGCAGACTCAAACTAATGTTGAAAAACAACCAAGCTTGTGAACACAACAATGTAAATTGCCAAGAAACACATGGACAAAGTCTCACTTTGTAGACTTTTGAGTAAATTAGACCAACTTTTATGCCTGAGCCTCCAAAAATGAATATATCATCACTTCACTCATTGCGCACAGCTACCCTGCCAGGCAGTGTTTCTTCGTGAGGTGGGATATACAGGATTCCTATTTCTTTGTGCAATTAGCAGCTATGAAACAAAACAGCAGAAGTACTTTGAAAACAGCTACCGCAGCATTTTTCTAACCCTAACTTGAACATGTGCTCATCCTTGACTTTTAACTCTTTTTATTTACAAATGTAATGCTCTCACTGTAGAGCCCTGCAAATTGACCACCCGCCAATGTGGCTGGTGAAATAGACATTCTTACCCGCCAATACCTAAATCTACCCGCATTTGACGGTTGTTAATTTTATGCCCTGACCCCAGTAGTAGTAGTCCGTGGCTGTTTCTGCCCTGACTCACCCTCTGTGATGGTACCCGCTCCGCAGGTCTCTGTGAGGCCATAGCCCTGTCCCACGGGGCAGCAGAAGCAGATATTCATGAAGCGCTGGGTGGCGGAGGACAGGGGCGCTCCTCCTGACAGCATCATCCTGATGTTCCCTCCCAGCAGAGCCTTCACCTTCTTAAACAGCAGCCTGACAGACAGGACAGAGGAAGGAAATCAACTTTGAACTTACCCATTAGTTCATGTTTACTGATGCAATTTCACTCTGATATCAAATAGAGCTATTTCGTAATCAACACTCATCAGTAAGGACACCCTGATCACTGATAAGCAGCACTGACTGGCAGACAAGAAAATATTGTTTCCACTAAAACCAGTCAAAATACAGACAAACATAAACTTAAAATATATAGATTCCAGAGGACAAATCTATACAGCATTGAAAAACCCATGTAGATTGATATAGCCTTGCTATACAGTTGAAGTCGGAAGTTTACATACACTTAGGTTGGAGTCATTAAAACTCGTTTTTCAACCACTCCACAAATATCTTGTTAACAAAATATAGTTTTGGCAAGTCGGTTACGACATCTACTTTGTGCATGACACAAGTAATTTTTCCAACAACTGTTTACAGACAGATTATTTCACTTATAATTCACTGTATCACAATTCCAGTGGGTCAGAAGTTTACATACACTAAGTTGACTATGCCTTTAAACAGCTTGGAAAATTCCAGAAAATGATGTCATGGCTTTAGAAGCTTCTGATAGGCTAATTGACATAATTTGAGTCAATTGGAGGTGTACCTGTGGATGGATTTCAAGGCCTACCTTCAAACTCAGTGCCTCTTTGCTTGACATCTTGGGAAAATCAAAATAAATCAGCCAAGACCTCCACAAGTCTGGTTCGTCCTTGGGAGCAATTCCCAAACACCTGAAGGTACCACGTTCATCTGTACAAACAATAGTTCGCAAGTATAAACACCATGGGACCACGCAGCCGTCATACCGCTCAGGAAGGAGACGCGTTCTGTCTCCTAGAGATGAACGTACTTTGGTGCGAAAAGTGCAAATAAATCCCAGAACAACAGCAAAGGACCTTGTGAAGATGCTGGAGGAAACAGGTACAAAAGTATCTATATCCACGGTAAAACGAATCCTATATCGACATAACCTGAAAGGCCGCTCAGCAAGGAAGAAGCCACTGCTCCAAAACCGCCATAAAAAAGCAAGACTACGGTTTACAACTGCACATGGGGACAAAGATCTTACTTTTTGGAGAAATGTCCTCTGGTCTGATGAAACAAAAATATAACTGTTTGGCCATATTGACCATCGTTATGTTTGGAGGAAAAGGGGGGTGCTTGCAAGCCGAATAACACCATCCCAACCGTGAAGCACAGGGGTGGCAGCATCATGCTGTGGGGGTGCTTAGTTGCAGGTGGGACTGGTGCACTTCACAAAATAGATGGCATCATTAGGAAGGAAAATTATGTGGATATATTGAAGCAACATCTCAAGACATCAGTCAGGAAGTTAAAGCTTGGTCGCAAATGGGTCTTCCAAATGGACAGCTCTGTCGGGAGGAATGAACCAAAATTCACCCAACTTATTGTGGGAAGCTTGTGGAAGGCTACCCGAAACGTTTGACCCAAGTTAAACAATTTAAAGGCAATGCTACCAAATACTAATTGAGTGTATGTAAACTTCTGACCCACTGGGAATGTGATTAAATAAATAAAAGCTGAAATAAATCATTCTCTCTACTATTATGACATTTCACATTCTTAAAATAAAGTGGTGATCCTAACTGACCTAAGACAGGGAATTGTTACTAGGATTAAATGTCAGGAATTGTGAAAAACTGAGTTTAAATGTATTTGGCTAAGGTGTATGTAAACTTCCGACTTAAACTGTATCTGTTAATTCCATGTACAGTGGGGAAAAAAAGTATTTAGTCAGCCACCAATTGTGCAAGTTCTCCCACTTAAAAAGATGAGAGAGGCCTGTAATTTTCATCATAGGTACACGTCAACTATGACAGACAAAATGAGAAAAGAAAATCCAGAAAATCACATTGTAGGATTTTTAATGAATTTATTTGCAAATTATGGTGGAAAATAAGTATTTGGTCAATAACAAAAGTTTCTCAATACTTTGTTATATACCCTTTGTTGGCAATGACACAGGTCAAACGTTTTCTGTAAGTCTTCACAAGGTTTTCACACACTGTTGCTGGTATTTTGGCCCATTCCTCCATGCAGATCTCCTCTAGAGCAGTGATGTTTTGGGGCTGTCGCTGGGCAACACGGACTTTCAACTCCCTCCAAAGATTTTCTATGGGGTTGAGATCTGGAGACTGGCTAGGCCACTCCAGGACCTTGAAATGCTTCTTACGAAGCCACTCCTTCGTTGCCTGGGTGGTGTGTTTGGGATCATTGTCATGCTGAAAGACCCAGCCACGTTTCATCTTCAATGCCCTTGCTGATGGAAGGAGGTTTTCACTCAAAAATCTCACGATACATGGCCCCATTCATTCTCTCCTTTACACGGATCAGTCGTCCTGGTCCCTTTGCAGAAAAACAGCCCCAAAGCATGATGTTTCCACCCCCATGCTTCACAGTAGGTATGGGTGTTCTTTGGATGCAACTCAGCATTCTTTGTCCTCCAAACACGACGAGTTGAGTTTTTACCAAAAAAGTTCTATTTTGGTTTCATCTGATCATATGACATTCTCCCAATCCTCTTCTGGATCATCCAAATGCACTCTAGCAAACTTCAGACGGGCCTGGACATGTACTGGCTTAAGCAGGGGGACACGTCTGGCACTGCAGGATTTGAGTCCCTGGTGGCGTAGTGTGTTACTGATGGTAAGCTTTGTTACTTTGGTCCCAGCTCTCTGCAGGTCATTCACTAGGTCCCCCCGTGTGGTTCTGGAATTTTTGCTCACCGTTCTTGTGATCATTTTGACCCCACGGGGTGAGATCTTGCGTGGAGCCCCAGATCGAGGGAGATTATCAGTGGTCTTGTATGTCTTCCATTTCCTAATAATTGCTCCCACAGTTGATTTCTTCAAACCAAGCTGCTTACCTAATGCAGATTCAGTCTTCCCAGCCTGGTGCAGGTCTACAATTTTGTTTCTGGTGTCCTTTGACAGCTCTTTGGTCTTGGCCATAGTGGAGTTTGGAGTGTGACTGTTTGAGGTTGTGGACAGGTGTCTTTTATACTGATAACAAGTTCAAACAGGTGCCATTAATACAGGTAACGAGTGGAGGACAGAGGAGCCTCTTAAAAATAAGTTACAGGTCTGTGAGAGCCAGACATCTTGCTTGTTTGTAGGTGACCAAATACTTATTTTCCACCATAATTTGCAAATAAATTCATAAAAAATCCTACAATGTGATTTTCTGGATTTCTTTTTCTCATTCCTCCATGCAGAGGAATATTTCTCATAGTTGACGTGTACCTATGATGAAAATTGCAGGCCTCTCTCATCTTTTTAAGTGGGAGAACTTGCACAATTGGTTGCTGACTAAATACTTTTTTCCCCCACTGTAGTGGCATTTTGCAAATGTTTGTCTTTTTATGTACTGACATTTATCAATGTTTATGACTTTAAGGAGGACACTAATCCAGATGCTTATAAGAAATCCCGCTACGCCTTCCGAAGAACCATCAAACTGGCAAAGTGTCAATACAAGACTAAGATGGAATCCTACTACACCGGCTCTGATGCTCATCGGATGTGGCAGGATTTGCAAACTATCATGGATTACTAAGGGAAACCCAGCTGAGAGCTGCCCAGTCACGCAAGTTTACCAGATGAGCTAAATGCCTTTATGCTTGCTTTGAGGCAAACAACACTGAACCATGCGTGAGAGCGCCAGCTGTTCCGGACGACTGTATGATCACGCTCTTCGTAGCCGATGTGAGTAAGACCTTTAAACAGGTTAAGATTCACAAGGCCGCAGGGCCAGACGGATTACCAGGACGCGTACTCAGAGCATGCGCTGACCAGCTGGCAAGTGTCTTCACTGACATTTTCAACCTCTCTCTGACCCAGTCTGTAATACCTACATGTTTCAAGCAAACCACCATAGTCCCTGTACCTAAGAACGCCAAGGTAACCTGTCTAAATGACTACCGCCCCGTAGCACACACATCTGTAGCCATGAAATACTTTGAAAGGCGGGTCATGGCTCACATCAACACCATCATCACAGAAACCTGGACCCACTCCAATTTACATACTGCCCCAACAGATCCACAGATTACGCAATCTCTATTGCACTCCACATTGCCCTTTCCCATCGGGACAAAAGGAACACCTACAGTGCCTTCAGAAAGTATTTATACCCCTTGACTTATTCCATATTTTGTTGTTTTACAGCCTGAATTCAAAATGGATTAATTAGATTTTTTTCTCTCACCCATCTACACACCATACCCCATAATGACAAAGTGAACATGTTTTAATTTTTTGTGGCAAATGTATTGAAAATGATATACATAAATATCTCATTTACATAAGTATTCACAACCCTGAGTCAATGTAGAAGCGAAGAAGAAGAAAGAGTATTTCTGGGTAAGTCTCTAAGAGCTTTCCACACATGGATTGTGCAACATTTGCACATTATTATTTTCAAAATTCTTCAAGCTCTGTAAAATTGGTTGTTCATTAATCATTGCTAGACAACCATTTTTCTTGCCATAGGTTTTCAAGTAGATTTAGGTTATTTTCCTGCTGAAAGATAAATTCATCTCCCAGTGTCTGGTGGAAAGCAGACTGAACCAGGTTTTCCTCTAGGATTTTACCTGTGCTTAGTTACATTTAGTTTATTTTTTATCCTGAAAAACTCTCCAGTCCTTAACGATTACAAGCATACCCATAACATGATGCAGCCACCATTATGCTTGAAAATATGGAAAGTGTTCTCACTAATGTGTTGTATTGGATTTGCCCCAAACATAACACTTTGTATTCAGGACAAAAAGTTAACTGCTTTGCCATATTTTTTGCAGTATTACTTTAGTGACTTGTTGCAAACCGGATGCATATTTTGGAATATTTTTATTCTGTACAGGCTTCCTTCTTTTCACTTTGTCAATTAGGTTAGTATTGTGGAGTAACTACAATGTTGTTGATCCATCCTAAGTTTTCTCCTATCACAGCCATTCAACTCTGTAACTGTTTTTAAAGTCACCATCGGCCTCGTGCTGAAATCCCTGTGCGGTTTCCTTCTTCTCCGTCAACTGAGTTAGGAAGGACGCCTGCATCTTTGTAGTGACTGGGTGTATTGATACACCATCCAAAGTAGAATTAATAACTTCACCATGCTCAAAGGCATATTCAATGTCTTTTAATAGGTGCCCTTCTTTGCGAGGCCTTGTAAAACCTCAGTGGTCTTTGTGGTTTAATCTGTGTTTGAAATTCAATGCTCAAATTGTATGTGTGGGGTACAGAAATTAGAGAGTCATTCAAAAATCATGTTAAACACTATTATTGCACACAGAGTGAGACCATGCAACCTGTTAAGTAAATGTTTACTCCTGAATTATTTTGGCTTGCCATAACAAAGAGGTTGAGTACTTATTGACTCAAGACATTTCAGCTTTTCATTTTTAATTAATTTGTAAAAATGTCAAACTTAATTCCATATTATGGGGTATTGTGTGTAAGCCAGTGACAAAACATTTCAATTTAATACATTTTAAATTCAGGCTGTAACACAACAAAATGTGGAAAAAGTCAAGCTAAGGACCCTGGGACTAAACACCTCCCTCTGCAACTGGATCCTGGACTTCCTGACAGGCCGCCACCAGGTGGTGAGGGTAGGCAACAAAACATCCGCCACGCTGACCCTCAACACGGGGGCCCCTCAGGGGTGCGTGCTCAGTCCCCTCCTGTACTCCCTGTTTACCCACGACTGCGTGGCAGCGCACGACTCCAAAACCATCATTACATTTGCAGACGACACGACAGTGGTAGGCCTGATCACCAATGATGAGACAGCCTATAGGGAGGAGGTCAGAGACCTGGCAGTGTGGTGCCAGGACAACAACATCTCCCTCAATGTGGGCAAGACAAAGGAGCTTATCATGGACTACAGGAAACGGAGGGCTGAACACGCCCCCGTTCACAGACAGGGCCGTAGTGGAGCGGGTCGAGAGCTTCAAGTTCCTCAGTGTCCACATCACTAAAGGACCTATCATGGTCTGAACACACCAACACAGTAGTGAAGAGGGCACGACAACGCCTCTTCTCCCTCAGGAAGCTGAATAAATGTGGCATGGGCCCTCAGATCCTCAAAAAGTTATACAGCTGCACCACTGAGAGCATCTTGACTGGCTGCATCACCGCTTGGTATGGCAACTGCTCGGCATCCGACCGCAAGACACTACAGAGGGTAGTGCGTACGGACCAGTAGGCACCTGAACAGCTTCTATCCCCAAGCCACGACTGCTAAACAGTTCATCAAAAGGCTACCCGGACAATTTACATTGACCCCCTTTATTATTGATTTCTTTATCTTAATTGTTTTTGCACTGACTCCCTTGCACTGGCTCTATGCACACTCACTAGACTCTACCCACACACTCACACATACTACACTGACACTCCAACATACACACACTACATATGCTCACACACACAAAACACACACACACACACTTTCACATAAGCTGCTGCTACTCTGTTTATTATATATCCTGACTGTCTAGTCATTTTTACCCATACCCATGTACATACTGTATTACCTCAACTACCTCATACACCTGCACATTGATTTGGTACTGGTACTCCTTGTATATAGCCTCGTTATTGTTTTTATTGTGTTACTATTTCCTTTTTTATTTAGCAAATTTTTGTCTTAGTTTTTAAACTCTGCATTGTTGGGAATGGGCTCGTAAGTAAGCATTTCCCTGTAAAGTCTACACCTGTTGTATTTGGTGCATGTGACCAATAAAATGTTATTTGATTTATGCACTAATCTTGTATCAGGGATCTGACCTATAGAGATAGCTATGTGCATGTAACAGGATTGTGTACGGTAGATAGAAACATGCTGCAGTGTGTGTGTGTGTATATGTGTGTGTGTGTCCTGGTGTACTCACATGTTGCAGAGTGGGGCATCGTAGCCCAATTTGATCTGTTCCAATTTGTAGTTGTAGCCCAGTTTAAAGAGTGTCCTCTGCACATAGTTCATCTCCTGCACCTTGTTCATCACATTCTTGTAGATGCGGTCCATTATTTCCTGACAGATAACAGATAAACATCTGTTTGTGACAGTTTTTCTTTTTATAATCCATATGTCAAATCTCTGCTTCCACTGTCTACAGAGGAAGTAAATGCTTCAGGATAGTTATCAGCGAACCTCAAAGAACCAACATAATAACCTGTTAGAAGATGTCCTCTAAAGCTGACCTCTAAAAATCTCTAAAGAAGCCAACCTTTTATAGAACACTAACACATCAGTGATAAGCAGAAAGTGTAAGGAAGGATGCTCGTTCTTACCGGTACAGCTGCCATCAGAGTAGGCCTCAACACAGAGCAGTCTCCTTTACTGCCCTTCTTGATTTTTGTTGACTGCAATAGAGAAGATATCAAAATAACATTAGATTGTTGCCCACTTTGCAAAACAAAACAAAAAACATGCAAGATCAATTATATCGATTTAGATCAAACTGCTGAGTCTATTACCTGGTCAGAGAGTGTTTGTGGGGAAGAGTAGCCAATCCTGCAGCCATACGTCATACATGAGATCTCAGCAGTCATTTCCAGCACATGAGCTAGAGGCAGGTAGCCAATGTAGGTATCGTTTGGCCTGCACATGGACACAAACACAACACACTACTGTAAGCAATATGAAGATGAGGCAACACTTTACATCTTCAATATCTGGAACCCTGCACCACAGCGGTTATGCACTTCGACAATACTGTCTATCTAATTATCAAGTTTAGGCAAGATTATCATCAGTACATTACACTGCTGTCTGCTGTTTCAAAACCTTGCATCTGACATGAGAATGTGATGCAGAGACCTGACTAGCCTAGTTAAATGGTGGTTAGATACTAGATAGAGGCGCTGTGGTAGAGTGCTCTTCTCACCCCAGTCCTGGGATCCTCTCACACTGGCCCGTCATGCCAGCGATCAGGTTGCTGTGGATGATCATGACTCCTTTGGGTCGTCCAGTTGAGCCGCTGGTGTACATGACCACGGCCAGGTCTGTGGCTGGGGCCGCTGCACCGCTACACTCACTGCCAGGAGCAGAGGGGGACACGTCACTTAATAATGCTTAGAAAATAAATGGTAAAGTCCAAGCCAGTACATGCTTTACTACGCTGTGGGAAACTAAACTTCCAGCATATGTGCATATTATACTTTACTATATTTTTTACCTGCTTATACATTTTACCATCTCTACAATGACATCTGGGCCATATGTAAACTCAAGTTTCAGTGCAAACACTGTTTGACATACAAGAGTGACCAAAAACAGTGACCCAACAGTGTGACCTGTGTGTTTTGTATATGAAAAGTGCTGTTGATGTGTTTTCACGTACAGTTGTCAGGTTTGGCTCCCAACTCCTGTACTGCCTGCATGCTGTAGATCTGAATGCCCTCAGGGTAGCCCGTCCTGCTGATGCTCTTGTTGTCCACATATATAACGTGCTTCAGGTTGCGCATTTCTGGCAAAACATTCTATCAGACACACAGGAAGACATCATTATTTGGAATGTAATCTCAGCCCCTGTGTCCTAAATGCCTTTAGGGTTCATTCAAGTTTTGATGATATCAGGGGCTTGTTTTTCAGGTGAACAACACATCTCAGTTCACACACAAACACCCCGTGTGTTTTTAACTTCCTCCTTGACCTACGGAGGTGATTACACACATCCTTTCTGAAAAGATAGCTTGGTCGTTCCACCAATTCGGTGCCTTTTGAGAAGTGTAACTTGGTCAAAAAAAACTTTGGATTTCACCTAATTTTAACATTCTGTAATAAAGAGCACATGTTCAAATTAATAAAAATGAAAACTATATGGCAAATAGAAATCCAATATGGATGGTGTTAAGAAACAGATGGGAGGTGTTAAATGGAGCTGAATGATGGGACTAATAACAACTAACAACAACTAATAACAGCAAGATAACTAATGTAGGGCATGCTGTGTCCATAATAAGTATATAGGTTATAGGTTGAGAGCTTTTGTGAAGGAGCACAGTTGGAGAGATATGGCATATAGAAGCAAACCGGATGGACATCATGAAAATGATCGGAGAGGTTGAGGGTAGAGGAAGTTCAGGAGTAAAAACAAACAAAATATAATTATTGTAAAATTGACTGTGTACATAAAATGTAAAATGTATATAGTATGTTTAAGCTGGAAGTAGAGGCCTAAGCGTTCACTAGTTTACTCCAATTAGGATGGACATCATGAAAATGATCGGAGAGGTTGAGGGTAGAGGAAGTTCAGGAGTAAAAACAAACAAAATATAATTATTGTAAAATTGACTGTGTACATAAAATGTAAAATGTATATAGTATGTTTAAGCTGGAAGTAGAGGCCTAAGCGTTCACTAGTTTACTCCAATTAGGATGGACATCATGAAAATGATCGGAGAGGTTGAGGGTAGAGGAAGTTCAGGAGTAAAAACAAACAAAATATAATTATTGTAAAATTGACTGTGTACATAAAATGTAAAATGTATATAGTATGTTTAAGCTGGAAGTAGAGGCCTAAGCGTTCACTAGTTTACTCCAATTAGGGAAGGGGTGGTGGGGTTGGAAAGTAATAAAGGGAAATATATTTTTTTAAAGGATATGTACAGTGGGGAAAAAAAGTATTTAGTCAGCCACCAATTGTGCAAGTTCTCCCACTTAAAAAGATGAGAGAGGCCTGTAATTTTCATCATAGGTACACGTCAACTATGACAGACAAAATGAGAAAAAAAAATCCAGAAAATCACATTGTAGGATTTTTAATGAATTTATTGGCATATGATGGTGGAAAATAAGTATTTGGTCAATAACAAAAGTTTCTCAATACTTTGTTATATACCCTTTGTTGGCAATGACACAGGTCAAACGTTTTCTGTAAGTCTTCACAAGGTTTTCACACACTGTTGCTGGTATTTTGGCCCATTCCTCCATGCAGATCTCCTCTAGAGCAGTGATGTTTTGGGGCTGTCGCTGGGCAACACAGACTTTCAACTCCCTCCAAAGATGTTCTATGGGGTTGAGATCTGGAGACTGGCTAGGCCACTCCAGGACCTTGAAATGCTTCTTACGAAGCCACTCCTTCGTTGCCCGGGCGGTGTGTTTGGGATCATTGTCATGCTGATGCCAAGCACTTCAGACGGGCCTGGACATGTACTGGCTTAAGCAGGGGGACACGTCTCGCACTGCAGGATTTGAGTCCCTGGCGGCGTAGTGTGTTACTGATGGTTGGCTTTGTTACTTTGGTCCCAGCTCTCTGCAGGTCATTCACTAGGTCCCCCCGTGTGGTTCTGGGATTTTTGCTCACCGTTCTTGTGATCATTTTGACCCCACGGGGTGAGATCTTGCGTGGAGCCCCAGATCGAGGGAGATTATCAGTATGTCTTCCATTTCCTAATAATTGCTCCCACAGTTGATTTCTTCAAACCAAGCTGCTTACCTATTGCAGATTCAGTCTTCCCAGCCTGGTGCAGGTCTACAATTTTGTTTTTGGTGTCCTTTGACAGCTCTTTGGTCTTGGCCATTGTGAAGTTTGGAGTGTGACTGTTTGAGGTTGTGGACAGGTGTCTTTTATACTGATAACAAGTTCAAACAGGTGCCATTAATACAGGTAACGAGTGGAGGACAGAGGAGCCTCTTAAAGAAGAAGTTACAGGTCTGTGAGAGCCAGAAATCTTGCTTGTTTGTAGGTGACCAAATACTTATTTTCCACCATAATTTGCAAATAAATTCATTAAAAATCCTACAATGGGATTTTCTGGAATTTTTTTTCTCAATTTGTCTGTCATAGTTGACGTGTACCTATGATGAAAATTACAGGCCTCTCTCATCTTTTTAAGTGGGAGAACTTGCACAATTGGTGGCTGACTAAATACTTTTTTCCCCCACTGTATATATGTGTATGTATATGTATTTATATGTATGTATGTATGTATGTATGTATGTATGTGTATGTATGTATATATACATATATATATACACATAGTTCAAGTTAGAAATGTACATACACATTAGCCAAATACATTTAAACTCAGTTTTTCACAATTCCTGACATTTAATAATAGTAAAGATTCCCTGTCTTAGGTCAGTTAGGATCACCACTTTATTTTAAGAATGTGAAATGTCTGAATAATAGTAGAGAGAATGATTTATTTCAGCTTTTATTTATTTCATCACATTCGCAGTGGGTCAGAAGTTTACATACACTCGATTAGTATTTGGTAGCATTGCCTTTAAATTGTTTAACTTGGGTCAAACGTTTCGGGTAGCTTTCCACAAGCTTCCCACAATAAGTTGGGTGAATTTTGGCCCATTCCTCCTGACAGAGCTGGTGTAACTTAGTTTGGCCATAATGACCATCGTTATGTTTGGAGGAAAAAGGGGGTTGTTGGCAAGCCGAAGAACATCATCCCAACTGTGAAGCACGGGGGTGGCAGCATCAGGAAGGAAAATTATGTGGATATATTGAAGCAACATCTCAAGACATCAGTCAGGAAGTTAAAGCTTGGTCGCAAATGGGTCTTCCAAATGGACAATGACCCCAAGCATACTTCCAAAGTTGTGGCAAAATGGTTTAAGGACAACAAAGTCAAGGTATTGGAGTGGCCATCACAAAGCCCTGACCTCAAGCCTATAGAAAATTTGTGGGCAGAACTGAAAAAGCGTGTGCGAGCAAGGAGGCCTACAAACCTGACTCAGTTACACCAGCTCTGTCAGGAGGAATGGGCCAAAATTCACACAACTTATTGTGGGAAGCTTGTGGAAGGCTACCCGAAACGTTTGACCCAAGTTAAACAATTTAAAGGCAATGCTACCAAATACTAATTGAGTGTGATGAAATAAATAAAAGCTGAAATAAATCATTCCCTCTACTATTATTCTGACATTTCACATTCTTAAAATAAAGTGGTGATCCTAACTGACCTAAGACAGGGAATTTATACTAGGATTAAATGTCAGGAATTTTGAAAAACTGAGTTTAAATGTATTTGGCTAAGGTGTATGTAAACTTCCGACTTCAACTGTATATGTATGTACAGTATATGTGTATATATATAAATAAATAAAAAGTACTATAGTAAGTGCCTATTAAGTGCCAAATAAAGTAACAGGTTTGACCATTTCATCTTAAATCAGCCATAAATACCCTCGTGACAGGGGGACGCTTGTTGTGTGCAACAGAGAGTGGCAATTGAATGCAAGCTTCACCCCCCAAAAAATATTGCTAAAACATCTCTAGTCTTATCTAATGTTAACAGGGTGGATGTGGTGTGCACGACCCGCTCAGTTTTCCACCACAAACAAAACATCAGAAAATTGCCAATAATAGTAGAACCAGCTCACCTGCTTTTACACTATGATTTGAATATTATATGTTCAATGTTTCTTTTGGAAAAAATATTTTAAAAGAAATAGTTTCACCATATTAAAACAAGAGTTCAGTTCATGTAACAGGGTTCACCTTAAAATGAGGGAAACACATAAATTAATCACTATGACTGACAAAGCAACAAAAATAACTAGGGCTTTATAATGATGGGGAAACTTGTTGAAATGTTTGGATTAAGTGGGTTGAAATCTTCCTAGAAGTGGCACAGGGTGGACAGAGGGACGTGTCAAAATGTAGAATTTTAGCAAGGCACTTTAGCAAGGCTTTATTCAGATTTATTGAATTCTCCATGTTGTCTATATTAAAGGGCAATTCATTTAATATAACAGGCTTTTAAAATGTAATATTGGTGCACAATTTCTACTTAAAATATCAAAGGGACGCAAAAGGCACCCTTTCGTGAAACGACCCAGCTCTCTTTCCCACTGAGAGAGGAGCTGAGAACAGCAGTGTGTAGTTAGGCTGGAATGTGAACCATGTGTTTCCCCTAATGACTCCTACCTTGAGTTTAGTCTCCAGTAGCTCTGCGCTGGTGATCAGGTGAGTGGCCCCACACTCATTCAGCCCATAGGCCACTGCCTCCTCCCCCAGGGTGGCATACAGAGTGACCACTGCAACACAACCAAACATGTTGTTTAAATGCAAACACACAGCACAATGTTATCACAAATATTACTGTTCTTACAGGAAATAGCTTTATAATGCAATGTAGTGGCACTTTATATGCTAGTGTTAGATTCTCAAACAGGGAGGTGTTTTGCGGTCAATGCCTACATGGAAAGTTGCGTCTGAAGCAGGCCTGTGCAGTGATCATCCACTCTGCCCGTGTCTCACAGAAGATGGCAATGGTACTCTTGGGCTGCTGGCCCAGTGCTGCCAGTCCACTACCGAGATGGCTGATGATCTGGTCCACCTCGTCATAGGACAGCCACCTGTACTCCCCCAGGATCAGCTTCAGCAGAGGAGCGAGCACAGGAACAGGCTATTAGAGTTGGTTCTACTAAGGGCCTTCAGTTCACACAGGAAAATATCCCACAGGAGTCAATTCAAGTTATTTCCAGTGCAAACATTTGACATTTGATTCAATTACTCTACAAGAGGGGATTTCATCTAGGACAGTTAGATGTTATATGAAGTTATACGAACCTGCTTCAGGTTGCACAATTTATGTAACTTATTTGACAGAAACTTGACTGCACTCTAATTAGTTCCTGGTGAGATGGAGTGTGTGTGATCACTCTACCTTCTTAAAGATCTTGCCGCTGGGTTGCATCTCGTTCTCCTCATTTAGGACCTCCCTGGTGCCCAGGCAGTCTGCGTTGCCGAAGTGCTGCACTGCATGCTCAAACAGCTTGTCTAGAGTGTCCTTTCCCTCAAAGTCCTCCCGTGCCAGGTTGTCAAAGTTCTCCACACAACGATAGGGGCCCTCAGCTTTGCCTGTGGTGGACTTGGCTTTCTCTCTCTTGGCCATGGTTTTCTTCTTCCCAGCATCAGTGAGGAAATACCATGGGATAAATGTGATGAGCGTGTACAGCCACATCAATAGGTACACAGGCAAGAAGACTACGTAATGCATGTCTACTTTGAACGTCATGGTTGAAGATGAGGCAGAGGTGGAGAGAAAGAGAGACTTGAGGGAGAAGCGTCTGTTTCAGGGAGAGTTCAGACAGTTCAGCTCTCAGTTGTGGAAAGATTGCCAAGGCAGGTGGCGGTAATTACAGATTGGACAGGTAGCAGCACATGCACCAAGACAATTCAATGGAAAGGCTTGACACAAGAGATCTGTGATGCTAGCTCTATAGACAGCAGGGTGATTGGTTGAGAATTGTTCAGCATATGGGGAAGAAGAAAATAAATTGATAAAAGACAGACAGACAGACAGACAGACAGACAGACAGACAGAGAGATAAGCATGTTAGTAATACTGAAGAACTATAGCTAGGAGCTAGCCAGTAGCCACAAGTATGCACTGTGCATAATGCAAAATCTAATTTATAGACTAGCCACATTGAATGACTTTATTTGTTTTCAAAGAGGCTTTTTGAATGCGTTTCATGTCAAAGCATACATTCCAATGCACCAAACCTAGGTGCGTTTATATATAATTATATTTTTTTATATTGCTGGACATAATAGCTGAGTTTCACTGGAGCACTGCACTAGCTGATGTAGCTGTACACAAACATCTAGGCCCATGTCTGGTCAATGTCACTTCAGATTTGACAATCTTTTATCTTATCTATAATTGATGCTTGCAGTGTACAATCATTTCCCAGCACTGGAAGAATGTTAGGTCAGTGTTTTAAAAAGCTGAAAGCGCACCTGTATTTATTCATGCCAATTGATGGTGCCTTTGTTAAGACGGAGAAACAATTATAAGGTAGAATTATCAGAATGAGCAACACTAGTTGATAATAAATAAATAATAATATTAATAACAATTTGGAAGGTGCTTATATTTGTCCTATTTCACACCTAAAAGTGTGTATTATACGCATGTGTGAATTGGAAATGTGTTTTTGCATATCCCAACTCTCCCTGAGAGATTGGGGTCACTGCCAGGGTATGCCATTATCAACGGCGACCCTGGAGCAATTAGGTATAAGTGCCTTGCTCAAGGGCACAGACAGATTTGTTCACCTTGTCGGCCCAGGGATTTGAACTAGCAACCATTCGGTTACTGGCACAACGCTCTAACTGCTAGGTTACCGCTAGGCCTACCTTAGGAAAATACCCCTTGAGAATGATATAGTCCTAAATGAAGAGACTGAAATACAAAGACAACAGAGCTCAGCAGAGTGGTTATGAAGCCAAAGAGGTTAGGCTAGGTTAAATGGCAGAGACCGCATAGCCTACATGAAACCTTACTTAACCTTTTACTAGTAAAATATTTTAAACATTTAAGTAGTATCAGTAACACATTCATTTACTTTCTTACTTGGCTTTTACTTTCTTACTTTTGCCGAATTTCTGGTGCCACTTGGCAACCCTTTGGACATAATGGTAACTGCCAAAATAAAGGAAATACAAGTATATTGAAAGCAAGTTCCAAGTAAGCCAAAGAACACATTATTTCACTGCATAAGATTCTAAGATGGCAACTGGCAAGAGCAATACCAGCACACTAGAAAGTGTAAAAGGGGCACAGAAAGTTATTCTGGACTTTATCCAAGCCTAAACAACAATTTTAAGAGTTGAGCCCTATCCTCAAGTCCATCTTCTTTCTTTATATCCACTATTCAGTAAAAAATGTCGACCAAACCATATCAAACCACGTATAATACAATGAGAGCCACAATGTAGCCTAATGGAGGGCAACTTGACATCAGAGGTAAGGGGAACACAGCGCCATCAGACCTACATTCCATTGAAAAGGTTATCGAATTGATCTTACTGCTGCTACTGTAACTAGCAGCTGAGCATGGCTCGACAGGATCAAAACGTAAAATTATACACGTTGTAATGCTTGCATCATGATCTACTATGTTGCCCTGATGATGAAATGCTTGTGTCACTTGACATCCCTCCAGACAGTCCCTGTTGATGTACTAATGAAGGCTCAAGTGCTTTAGTACACAGGATGCT
This sequence comes from Coregonus clupeaformis, assembly GCF_020615455.1. Lineage (NCBI taxonomy): Eukaryota > Metazoa > Chordata > Actinopteri > Salmoniformes > Salmonidae > Coregonus > Coregonus clupeaformis. The sequence goes on along the minus strand of NC_059204.1, from coordinate 57,966,856 downwards.
GCCTGTGAGTGGCTTATAGTGCTCATGTGCCACTGATCTTCCTAATTCCATTTACTACATAGGCACAACAAAGCCCAGGCATCACAACCCCAAAAGGAATCAGCCAGGAGAAATTCCTCCTTCAATCAATATTTTTTTTTAAACGACATTCTAAATATATTATATTTCTACATTTTATATGATTCCTGAAAAAAATCTTCCTACCACTTTCAAATATTAGTTATCAGGCAGGTATCAGGTATATCAGCCCATGAAACAGAATCAGAATTGTGGGAGAGCATCAAGCATTTGGCAGAGGAAAGACCACATGCACACACTTCTGAAAAACACACCCGTGAAGAGCAGAACAAAACAGTGCAAACCTTTCTGGAGAATGAACAAGAGAAGAAATTGGTTACCTTACCTACTGTTCTAAGGCACGCTAACGAAACACACTTCTTCCTCTTTCCCTGAGCCTAGTCCAGATTATGTTTATTGTACACAATATGTTTATTCTTCACCCCCAGTCTCAGCTCTTTGGTTAACTCAGCTGCACTCACCGAGAGCTAACATACATTCTCCTGCTACAACCCACAACTGCTCTAATCCAATAGGAGAGTGTATTGGACAGGAAATGATGAGGTTCCTCTCTACAGTCGTCATCCCAACGTACTCAGAGCCCTATCCCTGCCAGTCCAATCAGAGGCTGACTGACTAACTCTTTTGCGTCATGTTTCCAGAGCCCACATCTACAAACACAGCTGGTTGCTCATTGTGATACAAATTACACAGACTGACAAGAGGAAAATGTGACAGATTTAGTTTAATGTATTCCAAGAAATAAGGAGAGACAAAGCCATTTTTATCGAAGCCACATGATTATTTTTCATGATGTGCTCTCTGGCTTTCAGATCAGTAATAGTGAATTATTTCCGGCTGTTTTAGGTGAAACATTTCCCCCCAAAAAGTACCCAATTGTCATAAGATACCATAATAGTAAAAGTGAAAGTCACCCAGAAAAATACTACTTGAGTAAAAGTCTAAAAGCATTTGGTTTTAAATATACTTAAGTATCAAAAGTAAATGTAATTGCAAAAATATACTTAAGTATCAAAAGTAAAAGTATAGAATTTCAAATTGCTTATAATAAGCTAATCAGAAGGCACAATTTTTTATATATTTTTAAAATGTACAGATAGCCAGGGGCACACTACAACACGTAGACATCATTTACAAACGAAGCATTTGTGTTTAGTGAGTCCGCCAGATCAGAGGCAGTAGGGATGACCAGAGATGTTCTCTTGATAAGTGAGTGAATTGGACCATTTTCCTGTCCTGCTAAGCATTGAAAATGTAACAAGTACTTTTGGGTGTCAGGGAAAATTTGTAAAAAGGAGTAAAAAGTACATTATTTATTTAGGAATGTAGTGAAGTAAAAGTAAAGGTAGTCAAATATAAATAGTAAAGTACAGATACCTAAAAAAAACTACTTAAGTAGGACAAGACTTACTTAAGTACTTTACACCACTGCGTAAAAGCATGTCATAGGTAAATATATTCGCCTTGAGGTGATGTCAATGACCTTTTCACACACTGAAGAATACTGTGTGATGCATTAAAGTGTGACCAAGACTCATGGCAAGGCTGTGTTGTAAGATCGGATAATCAATGCTACTGCTGTGTCTATAAAACAGATGACAGAAAAAGAACTACACAAACCAGCAATACAAGCCTTGTACTGTAGCTCAAGCCTTGAAACACAAGTTTACATCAAACATCAGTACAAATTGTAACACAAACACCCTATCATAACAAAATAGGGTGATGACTGATTTGTCCAGCAGACCTTGGCATTCATTTTCTCTCCTGTTATTAGGACTGGTACTGCACATTCATTTATTGATAAGACATTTTGTTCTTGGTAGATAAACCATATCATCATATCACCATCACTTGTGGTGTATATATAACCCATATATAAACCTGTATATAACCCACATAGCTATCAAATCGTTTGCTCAAACATTCATTAGTTTTATACTATTTGGAAATGTTACATGCCTTTTAGATGGACATCTATAAAATAAAATATATATATATATTTTCTAAAGGTCCAGTGAGTGAAGCCATATCTTTATCTAGCGAGGCAGCGCGCGCTCCTCCACAATGCACTGCCTAGCATGCGCTGGCGAGATACCGTTGGCGCGAGCGTCATAAATAAAGATATGAATGAAGTTGTCATAGACAGTTCTTTCTTACGTCAATACACTGGATATTAAGAATATTAAATGTTGCCACATTTATGTAAATAAGATGATGATGATAACACATTATCTGGGAGTTTACTTAGCCATTTCCCTAGCTAATATACTTACCTCAGAAACCGAGACCTCGCCGGGATGAATGACCGACAGTAACCTCCAACGCAGAGGAGACAACCCGGAAACTTTACGTCATATGAGTCCATCTCTCGGAGCCAATGAGAATGGGTCTGAAGACCAAGCCTATTTTGAGGCTTCAGTTTAATTTAGGTTTGAAAAAACATTGTCACACTTTATATGCATATCAACCAGTTATAAGTAATTAATCTCATCTGACTCTAGTTTCACTTGTGAATGAGGTGGGTCATAATTTAATACAAGATCCCTGTAGACTAAGCAACACATTGTACTGTATGAAATATACATTGCAGTTAAGTCCATAATCAGACATTACACTATGCTGCATTGTGAGTGAAAATACTGGTAATGGATATTTATCTCACTCAAATGTTCAACATAGGAAAATTAAACAGCTGCTTGTATGATCAATCTCCCACATCCATTGAAAGCAGCCAACTTGAGTGTCTAAATTTCTTTAAAAAATAGTAAATACTTTCAGAAGAGAGAAGTTGAATCAGTAGTCATTTTAACTTAAAGTTCTGTGAATGTTATGGTATCTGAAGACACCTTTGTGTAGTGTTGTGTGTTGACGACAACAGTGATTACCAACAATGATGAGACAGCCTACAGGGAGGAGGTGAGAGCCCTGGCAGAGTGGTAGCAGGAAAATAACTGCTCCCTCAACGTCAACAAAACGAAGGAGCTGTTCATGGACTACAAGAGACAGCAGAGAGAACACGCCCCCATCCACAGACGGGCCGCAGTTGAGAGGGTCAAAAGCTTCAAGTTCCTCCGTGTGCACATCCCTGGCGACCTGAAATGGTGCCTTCACACAGACAGTGTGGTGAAGAAGGCGCAACAGCGCCTCTTCAACCTCAGGAGGTGGAAGAAATTTGGCTTGGCCCCTAAGACCGTCACAAACTTCTACAGATGCACCATTGAGAGCATCATGTTGGGCTATATCACCGCCTGGTACAGCAATTGAACATCAGCAACCGCAGGGATCTCCAGAAGGTGGTGCAGTCATCCCAACGCATCAGCGGTGTCTCAGGAAGGCCAAGAAGATTGTCAATGACCTCAGCCACCCGAGCCACGGACTGTTCACCCGCTACCATCTAGGAGGAGCCAGTACAGGTGCATCAAAGCTCGGGCAGAGAGACTGATAAACAGCTTCTATCTCCAGAACATCAGAATGTTATAGAGTCACCACTAGCCGGTCTTTGCCTAGTACCCTGCCCTGAGTCACGGTTAATAGCCGGCTACCACCCGGTACCTTAGAGACTGCTTTGCCCTATTTACATAGGGTCATTGATCACTGGTCACTTTAATAATGTTTACATCCTGTTTTACCCACTTTATATGTATATACTGTATTCTAGTCAAGGCTCATCCTATATAACTACCGCTGTACAAACATTTTCTATTCATTTACACACGTACACAAACAGTATCAGTCAAAAGTTTGGGCACACCTATTCATTCCAGGGTTTTTCTTTATTTTTACTATTTTCTACATTGTAGAATAATAGTGAAGACATCAAAACTATGAAATAACACATATGGAATTATGTAGTAACCAAAAAAAGTGTTAAACAAAATCAAAATATATTTTATATTTGATATTCTTCAAATAGCCACCCATTGCCTTGATGACAGCTTTGCACACTCTTAGCATTCTCTCAACCAGCTTTGCCTGGAATGTTTTCCCAACAGTCTTGAAGGAGTTCCTACAAATGCTGAGCACTAGTTGGCTGCTTTTCCTTCACTTTGCGGTCCGACTCATCCCAAACCATCTCAATTGGGTTGAGGTCGGGGGATTGTGGAGGCCAGGTCATCTGATGCAGCACTCAATCACTCTCCTTCTTGGTAAAATAGCCCTTACACAGCCTGGAGGTGTGTTGGGTCATTGTCCTGTTGAAAAACAAATGATAGTCCCACTATTCCCAAACCAGATGGGATGGCGTATCGCTGCAGAATGCTGTGGTAGTCATGCTGGTTCAGTGTGCCTTGAATTCTAAATAAATCACAGAATGTCACCAGCAAAGCACCCCCACACCATAACACCTCCTCCTCCATGCTTTACGGTGGGAAATATACATGCGGAGATCATCCATTAACCAACACCATGTCTCACAAAGCCACGGCGGTTGGAACCAAAAATCTCCCATTTGGACTCCAGACCAAAGTCACATTTCCACCGGTCTAATGTCCATTGCTCATGTTTCTTGGCCCAAGTAAGTCTCTTCTTATTATTGGTGTCCTTTAGTAGTGGTTTCTTTGCAGCAATTCGACCATGAAGGCCTGATTCACGCAGTCTCCTCTGAACAGTTGATGTTGAGATGTGTTGGTTACTTGAACTATGTGAAGCATTTATTTGGGCTGCAATTTCCGAGGCTGGTAACTCTAACTTACCCTCTGCAGCAGAGGTAACTCTGGGTCATCATAGCGCTTGATGGTTTTTGCACCTGCACTTGAAGAAACTTTAAAAGTTATTGAAATGTCCGTATTGACTGACCTTCATGTCTTAAAGTAATGATGGACTGTCGGCTATCTTCTGTATACTCCCCCCACCTTGTCACAACACAACTGATTGGTTCAAATGCATTAAGAAGGAAATAAATTCCACAAGTGAACTTTTAAGAAGGCACACCTGTTAATTGAAATGCATTCCAGGTGACTACCTCATGAAGCTGGTTGAGAGAATTCCAAGAGTGTGCAAAGCTGTCATCAAGGCAACAGGTGGCTATTTGAAGAATCTCAAATATAAAATATATTTTGATTTGCTTACCACTTTTTGGTTACTACATGATTCCATATCTGTTATTTCATAGTTTGATGTCTTCACTATTATTCTACAATGTAAAAAATAGTAAAAAGAAAGAAAAACGCTTGAATGAGTAGTGTCCAAACTTTTGACTGGTAGAGTACAGTCGTGGTCAAAAGTTTTGAGAATGACACAAATACTAATTTTCACAAAGTCTGCTGCCTCAGATTTGATGATGGCAATTTGCATATACTCCAGAATGTCATGAAGAGTAATCAGATGAATTGCAATTAATTGCAAAGTCCCTCTTTGCCATGAAAATGAACTTAATCCCAAAAAACTTTTCCACTGCATTTCAGCCCTGCCACAAAAGGACCAGCTGACATCATGTCAGTGATTGTCTCGTTAACACAGGTGAGAGTGTTGACGAGGACCAGGCTGGAGATCACTCTGTCATGCTGATTGAGTTAGAATAACAGACTGGAAGCTTTAAAAGGAGGGTGGTGCTTGAAATCATTGTTCTCCCTCTGTTATCCATGGATACCTGCAAGGAAACACGGGCCATCATCATTGCTTTGCACAAAAAGGGCTTCACGGGCAAGGATATTGCTGCTAGTAAGATTGCACCTAAATCAACCATTTATCCGTTCATCAAGAACTTCAAGGAGAGAGGTTCAATTGTTGTGGAAAAGGTGTCAGGGCGCCCAAGAAAGTCCAGCAAGCGCCAGGACCGTCTCCTAAAGTTGATTCAGCTGCGGGATCAGGGCACCACCAGTGCAGAGCTTGCTCAGGAATGGCAGCAGGCAGGTGTGAGTGCATCTGCACGCACAGTGAGGCAAATTCTTTTGGAGGATGACCTGGTGTCAAGAAGGGCAGCAAAGAAGCCACTTCTCTCCAGGAAAAACATCAGGGACAGACTGATATTCTGCAAAAGGTACAGGGATTGGACTGCTGAGGACTGGGGTAAAGTCATTTTCCGATATTTTGGGGCATCCGGAAAACCCCTTGTCCGGAGAAGACAAGGTGAGCGCTACCATCAGTCCTGTGTCATGCCAACAGTAAAGCATCCTGAGAGCATTCATGTGTGGGGTTGCTTCTCAGCCAAGGGAGCGGGCTCACTCACAATTTTGCCTAAGAACACAGCCATGAATAAAGAATGGTACCAACACATCCTCCGAGAGCAACTTCTCCCAACCATCCAAGAACAGTTTGGTGACAACAAATGCCTTTTCCAGCATGATGCAGCACCTTACCATAAGGCAAAAGTGATAACTAAGTGGATCGGGGAACAAAACATCGACATTTTGGGTCCATGGCCAGGAAACTACCCTTAATCCCATTGAGAACTTGTGGTCGATCCTCAAGAGGCAGGTGGACAAACAAAAACCCACAAATTCTGACAAACTCAAAGCATTGATTATGCAAGAATGGGCTGCCATCAGTCAGGATTTGGCCCAGAAGTTAATTGACAGCATGCCAGGGCAGATTGCAGAGGTCTTGAAAAAGGGTCAACACTGCAAATATTGACTATTTGCATAAATGTAATGTAATTGTCAATAAAAGCCTTTGACACTTATGGAATGCTTGTAATTATACATTGCTCAAAAAAATAAAGGGAACACTTAAACAACACAATGTAACTCCAAGTCAATCACACTTCTGTGAAATCAAACTGTCCACTTAGGAAGCAACACTGATTGACAATACATTTCACATGCTGTTGTGCAAATGGAATAGACAACAGGTGGAAATTATAGGCAATTAGCAAGACACCCCCAATAAAGGACTGGTTTTGCAGGTGGTGACCACAGACCACTTCTCAGTTCCTATGCTTCCTGGCTGATGTTTTGGTCACTTTTGAATGCTGGCGGTGCTTTCACTCTAGTGGTAGCATGAGACGGAGTCTACAACCCACACAAGTGGCTCAGGTAGTGCAGCTCATCCAGGATGGCACATCAATGCGAGCTGTGGCAAGAAGGTTTGCTGTGTCTGTCAGCGTAGTGTCCAGAGCATGGAGGCGCTACCAGGAGACAGGCCAGTACATCAGGAGACATGGAGGAGGCCGTAGGAGGGCAACAACCCAGCAGCAGGACTGCTACCTCCGCCTTTGTTCAAGGAGGAGCAGGGGGAGCACTGCCAGAGCCCTGGAAAATTACCTCCAGCAGGCCACAAATGTGCATGTGTCTGCTCAAACGGTCAGAAACAGACTCCATGAGGGTGGTATGAGGGCCCGACGTCCACAGGTGGGGGTTGTGCTTACAGCCCAACACCGTGCAGGACGTTTGGCATTTGCCAGAGAACACCAAGATTGGCAAATTCGCCACTGGCGCCCTGTGCTCTTCACAGATGAAAGCAGGTTCACACTGAGCACGTGACAGAGTCTGGAGACGCCGTGGAGAACGTTCTGCTGCCTGCAACATCCTCCAGCATGACCGGTTTGGCGGTGGGTCAGTCATGGTGTGGGGTGGCATTTCTTTGGGGGCCGCACAGCCCTCCATGTGCTCGCCAGAGGTAGCCTGACTGCCATTAGGTACCGAGATGAGATCCTCAGACCCCTTTTGAGACCATATGCTGGTGCGGTTGGCCCTGGGTTCCTCCTAATGCAAGACAATTCTAGACCTCATGTGGCTGGAGTGTGTCAGCAGTTCCTGCAAGAGGAAGGCATTGATGCTATGGACTGGCCCGCCCGTTCCCCAGACCTGAATCCAATTGAGCACATCTGGGACATCATGTCTCGCTCCATCCACCAACACCACGTTGCACCACAGACTGTCCAGGAGTTGGCGGATGCTTTAGTCCAGGTCTGGGAGGAGATCCCTCAGGAGACCATCCGCCACCTCATCAGGAGCATGCCCAGGCGTTGTAGGGAGGTCATACACACACTACTGAGCCTCATTTTGACTTGTTTTAAGGACATTACATCAAAGTTGGATCAGCCTGTAGTGTGGTTTTCCACTTTAATTTTGAGGGTGACTCCAAATCCAGACCTCCATGGGTTGATACATTTGATTTCCATTGATACTTTTTGTGTGATTTTGTTGTCAGCACATTCAACTATGTAAAGAAAAAAGTATTTAATAAGATTATTTCATTCATTCAGATCTAGGATGTGTTATTTTAGTGTTCCCTTTATTTTTTTGAGCAGTGTACTTCAGTATACCATAGTAACATCTGACAAAAATATCTCATAACGCTGAAGCAGCGAACTTTGTGAAGACCAATACTTGTCATTTTTTAAACTTTTGACCACGACTGTATACATACACACATTCCGGACTCTGACATTGCTCATTCTAATATTGCTTAAGTTACTTATTTTTGGATTATGTGTGTATTGTTTTGTATTGCTAGTTATTACTATTGCACCGTTGGGAGCTAGAAACACAAGCATTTTTCTGCACCTGCGATAACATCTGCAAATCAATAAACTTTGATTTGAAGGGATTGGAGACCGAACATGCTGCTTTATGGTGTGATGGTCATCATTATACAATATGGCTCAGATAATAAAGAGCTCAAGTAATAAGAATACTTAGCTTCACAAAACATACACATCAAACCAAAATAGCAAGCACTAAATGCAATGCCACAGTCCTTTGACTATTTAATCGGCTGAGTAATGATTGAAACCTCCACAGTGCAACTCTGTACTACAAAATGAAATTTCAAAACAAGAGATTTTTAAAATTATTTTTACTTTTATTTATGAATTACAAAATCATGAAAGAATACAATATAGAAAAGATAACATAAAAAATAAACACATTTGTTCTAACTAGCCTATTATTTTAACCATTTGTGTTTCAACATTGTTTTACAAGACAAACCTTCAAAAATACACCACTAAACAGTGAGTGATACATTGTGTGTACATGTAGATGACAGCAATTAGGGTTATCACCCTTTTCAGAAATAATATTTCACTTCATTTTCTCACTGAGCTGACGGTACAGTTTAATTGTCATTAATTGAATTTCAGTATCACCACTTCTAATGTCAATTGCTTTCAAAAAGAAGTTCAAGGCATCATCAAGTTTCCCCTCGGAGTACGATTGTTTTCCCTTTTTCACAAGGTTTTCATACATCTTTTCCCCTGTCACAGCTGAGTCGCTGCTGTTGTTGTTGTTACCTTCCACGGTCTGTAATGTGGCATCTTTGACTCTGGTACATTGGTCCATTCTTTCACTAGAAGCAAGTTCATGATCACAGGTAGATTCCTCCAAATAACTTTCTTCCTCCTCTCCCAGTTCAGATTCTTCAGCAGCATGCATTGGCTCACTTCCACCTTCCTCACTTTCCTCTTCGTTCTCAGTGTTTAAGGTTTCCCCTGTGGGTTCCTCCTCTTCCATGAGAGACTCATGAAATCCAGTCACCTCAATTGCCTCACAAGATCCAGTCACCTCACTTTCCTCACTTGCATCATCAGTGTGCACCTGTGAAACCTCAGCTTCCATGTCCTCATCAAGGTCCTCCACATCCTCAATCACGGAATCCACAAAGGAACGTCTTGAGGCCACAGATGTGTTCCCTCCAAAGCTTTTCCTGGCTTTAAAGGAAATGGATCCAGATTTAACAGATTTTGGTGTGGAGGACCCAATACCATGGAATTCTTCATCCAATTTCCTGGTCATCAAATGAGGCCTCTCATCTTCGTCAATGTCATTCTCCTCACTATCGTAAATTAAAGCTGCTCTTTTCTTTTTCTTGAAAGACGTAATGAATGAGTTCTCTACAGTGTCATCTGCTTCAGAAACAGGGGAGTTGACATCATGAACACCTGCTCCATTCTGTTCAACAGCTCCATTCACAGACACAGAAGGCTTGTCATCTGCATTTAAGCTGACATCCATCTCTAGCTGGAAACCTGAATTCCCTACAACGGACTCGGATTCCTCCTCTGGGAACATATCACTAGCACTGTCATCTAACTGTAGATTAAAATTTCCTTCAAAAGACTCAAGTTCATCATCCGCTTTGGAGGATGTTTCTGCATTACTTTCTAGGCTCTTGTTGGACATCTGTAGTAGCATAGAACGTCTTTGATTCTTCAGGGATTTGACAGGTGAGATCTTCTGGTCCATTGTCAAGTCTTGGTGAAGTGACAAGTTCTGCCATTGTGGGGAACCATTGCCATTTGGCTGTTTGTCTTGTTCATCTTCAGAGGTAACATATACCAGACTTGTAATATACTCCACGGCAACAATATCATCCTTCGCTTCTGATGACACATCCAAAATCTCTTGAGCAGAAGTGTAAATTGGCTCACCATCCAATAACACCTCAAGAGACTTGTCTACGGGAGAATGATGGTTGCTCTTTATGAACTGTTCCTCAGTCGCAATTGTCACAGTGGGCCCTATAATCCCAATGCTTTCATCTACAGCTAGATCAATGAATTTGTTACTCAGATTGTGGATATCTTCCTCATCACCAGACCCAGACTGGGTAAGATCCACCAACACAGGGTAGTTGTTGAAGTTGTGGTTATGGCTAGGATAGGAGGGGCTGGGCTTTTCATCCTTTGGCTTCTTCTCAGTTGACCCCATTGTATTGTGTTGAGGGGGTTTCCGCAGATGTGCCGGCTCGGTGTTTGACTCAATGCTCTCAGCAAACTGCTGATGCAACTTAGACTCCGCCTTCATCAGCTCCTGAGCTTTCTGCACCCGGTTCTCTATGTACTTGTGAGCTTCCTGATCCTCAGGGTCATCTTCGTTGTTTTCTACTTCATGCGAGAACATGAGGTCATGATCAGATATTCCAAACATCTCCATGGAGTGAAGGTGAGCGATGTGTTCATCCAATTTTGGATCTGTGCGTCTTTGTCTCGAGTGCAGTAACTGCAGCTGCAGCTGTGTTGATGAGGATCGAGTGTCTTGTAGCGTGAAGAGTTCCTTCAGGTCTTGTTTGCTGAAGTACCGGAATGGATTTTTCTTGTCCCCGGTGGTCTGCCTGATCAAGGAGTCTTTGAACACCTGCCGTCTGTAGATCTTCTCCTCCACTGTGCCACAAGTGATCAGTCTGTAGATGACAACGTTCTCCGTTTGTCCAATGCGGTAGGCCCGGTCAACGGCCTGGGCATCAGTGGCTGGATTCCAGCTGGGGTCAAAAATAACTACTCGGTTTGCTGCTGTCAATGTGATGCCGACTCCTCCCACTTGCGTGGTTAGGAGAAAGACTGAGTATTGCTTGTTGGTCTGGAACAGTTGGATGCGCCTCTCTCTTTCTGTGAGGTGAGTTACTGTGCCATCAATTCTTACAATCTTGAAACGCTTGTTCACGAGAACCCGTTCAAGGATGTCCAACATCTTCCTTGACTGAGAGAAAACAAGCGTGCGATGGCCTTCTTCCTTAAGCCTTTCCAAAAGTGCAATGAGAAACATCAGCTTTCCAGATTCTGATATTAGCATTTCATCAGATATGTTGTCGATTCTGTGTGCAGCAGATTCATTTTCATCATCTTGATGGTTTGCGCTTGTTCCTTCTTCTAGGCCTAACTGAGCGACAGCCCTGGCGGAGAGAAGTCTTGGGTGATCACACAATTTCTTCAGGATATTCAGTTCAGCCAACGGTGACCTGGTGGTCATGAGCAGCTCCTTGATGTTATCCAGGGATAAGAACTGATTGTAGATTTCCTCCTGAACTGAGCTCAAGTAAGTCCAGATGATTAGGTCATTCTTCCTGGTGAGGTTTGGCATTTCTGCACCACCACCACTTGGGACTTTGTTTTCAAGGTCTTCTGACTCCAAGTCCTTTTCACGGTTTTGTGTTTTTCTCTGTACTTCTGCCTTTGTCCTCCTTAGGAAGTATGGATTGATGATGGCCATGAGGTTCTGCGACATCTTGAGCCCAAGGGCTTTCTCACCTGGGGTGGCATCCTTCTCCCTTGCACGGGTGATGGGATTTTCATACTCTGTTTTGAAGGTTTTAGAAGTACCAAGAAGTGCCCCTTGACAAGCGAAATCAAAAAGAGCCCACATTTCTCTCAGGTTATTCTGTACAGGGGTGCCTGTAAGAAGTACACGATTCCTGGCAGGAATCGCATGCGCACTTTTGGCTGTCTTGGTTGAAGATGTTTTAATCTTGTGTGCTTCATCTAGGATTACATAATCCCATTTGAATTCTCTGCCGTTGAGAGATGAGAGAAGTTCCCAGTTGGTGATCAGCATTTGGTATGTAGTGATGATGACACCACCTCTTCTTTGAATCTTCTCCAAGTTCCTGTTGCGTTCCACTTTGCTTGTGCCATGAAACTCTTTGACTCTCATTCCAGGAGTCCATTTGGCAAATTCCTTGGTCCAGTTCTTGATGAGTGAGGTTGGCATGACGAGCAGGGTATGCTTTACCAAGTCAGCATCATACATACCAGAGAGAAACGATATCACCTGAATGGTCTTCCCTAAGCCCATGTCATCAGCTAGGATTCCTCCTTTATGACCATCTCTGTGGAGACCATACAAAAAAGCAACCCCCTCTTGCTGATGATCATACAGTTTGTCATACATTTCTTTGAAAAGCATTAGACCACTGTTGTTGACATTGACAAAATCTTCATCCTCACTCTCTGAGCCTTGCTGTGTCATCTCTTTTATAGCCTCCTGAAGTTTCTTTATCCTGCTCCGAAGTTTATCACTAGGGTGGATGTCATGGGCCAGCTTGAACAGTTCCAATGATTTTGACATATTTCCTTGTCTTGCAGCATCTTTTCCATCCTTGATGTACCTTTAAAAGAAATAAAATACTTGTAAATGTGTTTCATAAGTCAGTGATCTATATCATAATAGGATATCTCATGTATAATACCGCTGTTGAAAAACAGCACAAATAGCATTGCTCCGCAGCAGTAATAAAAATTTATGACAAAATGTTTGCAGTGCAGACACCTTTCCATCTCGTCATTAAAACAAAATAGCCTACATTGAGACCAGTGTTTCCACTTGTCAGGCTACAGCTGGGACGATAAACCGTAAATTACAGACACCGACATTGCCTTCCTCTTACTGAAACAATTTTGCTTAGGTCTGTAAAACCATTATTTGGTCAACAGTAGCCTTATGTGCATTATATTGATTCCTGCTATGAAAGTATCTGCCTGTCTAAGGCTGCACAATTAATAGAATTTACATCGAAATTGCAATATTGACATGCGTAGTATCCATATTGCAAGAGATTTCCATGCAATATTTTGGAACACCACCACGACACGTGACATTATAGTTTACTCCGTATGTCGTCCCTCTCCTCTTGCGGCTGCTTCCCCCACACACACCAAGCCCCGCCCTCTGTCAATCAAGCAGCGCAGTTCCTCCTCCTTGCTGTTAGATTCACTATACATTTGCATGCTGTTAGGTCAAATGCAGTCAACATATTGTTCCAAACAACAACAATGCTGCATTCCACCTAGCTTCTTAATATAAATAATAATATTTCAATGATTCCAACAGTTCACCCAAGATCTATATCGCAAGTCAAATCTCAACCGCAATATTTGGAGCATAAAGATCTAAATTATATATTTTGCCCTCATCGTGCAGCCCTGTGCGCACAGGGAGGGAGATATGCAACTACTGTTATTGTTAAGAGTGTATATACACCTTCTGTGAGTATATTATTTATTTCTCAACACCACTTAACAATCCGAGTAGGCTGGTTTTGCTTGCCATTTGTGGTGGCTACATCTAGTAACCTAGGCTTAGCGCTAGAAAGTTTTTGTAAGCCATTTCATTTACTGAGATTAAATATTAACCATGTAATTAATTAAAGTTAGCAAAAGTTCCCACTTCCTCAGGTGGTTAATTATGTAGCATAGACCTAGGCCTTATATGCACAAAAATAAATTTGACCATTCTGGATATTATTTTGACAGGTTGCTCATCAAAATCATGCATTTCCTGGATAATGTTAGATGAAATAGCTAACCTTGAATCATACCATATTTTTTCAGTTGTCTTACCTGGCAATTGAAAAAAATTGTCTAGAGCTCTGCTGCTAACAGAAAGTAACTGTGCATTAGTAACCGAAAGGATGCTGGTTCGAATCCCCAAGCAGACTACGTGATAAATCTGTCGATGTGCTCTTGAGCGAGGCACTTAACCCCGATTGCTCCTGTAAGTCGCGCTGGATAAGAGCGTCTGCTAAATGAATAAAATGTCAATTGCATTCCAAAAATATACACTGCTCAAAAAAATAAAGGGAACACTAAAATAACACATCCTAGATCTGAATGAATGAAATAATCTTATTAAATACTTTTTTCTTTACATACAGTGAGGAGAACAAGTATTTGATACACTGCCGATTTTGCAGGTTTTCCTACTTACAAAGCATGTAGAGGTCTGTAATTTGTATCATAGGTACATTTCAACTGTGAGAGATGGAATCTAAAACAAAAATCCAGAAAATCACATTGTAAGATTTTAAAGTAATTAATTTGCATTTTATTGTATGACATAAGTATTTGATACATCAGAAAAGCAGAACTTAATATTTGGTACAGAAACCTTTGTTTGCAATTACAGAGATCATACGTTTCCTGTAGGTCTTGACCAGGTTTGCACACACTGCAGCAGGGATTTTGGCCCACTCCTCCATACAGACCTTCTCCAGATCCTTCAGGTTTTGGGGCTGTCGCTGGGCAATACGGACTTCAGCTCCCTCCAAAGATTTTCTATTGGGTTCAGATCTGGAGATTGGCTAGGCCACTCCAGGACCTTGAGATGCTTCTTACGGAGCCACTCCTTAGTTGCCCTGGCTGTGTGTTTCGGTCGTTGTCATGCTGGAAGACCCAGCCACGACCCATCTTCAATGCTCTTACTGAGGAAGGAGGTTGTTGGCCAAGATCTCGCGATACATGGCCCCATCCATCCTCCCCTCAATACGGTGCAGTCGTCCTGTCCCCTTTGCAGAAAAGCATCCCCAAAGAATGATGTTTCCACCTCCATGCTTCACGGTTGGGATGATGTTCTTGGGGTTGTACTCATCCTTCTTCTTCCTCCAAACACAGCGAGTGGAGTTTAGACCAAAAAGCTCAATTTTTGTCTCATCCAGACCACTGACCTTCTCCCATTCCTCCTCTGAATCATCCAGATGGTCATTGGCAAACTTCAGACGGGCCTGGACATGCGCTGGCTTGAGCAGGGGGGACCTTGCGTGCGCTGCAGGATTTTTAATCCATGACGGCGTAGTGTGTTACTAATGTTTTTTTTGAGACTGTGGTCCCAGCTCTCTTCAGGTCATTGACCAGGTCCTGCCGTGTAGTTCTGGGCTGATCCCTCACCTTCCTCATGATCATTGATGCCCCACGAGGTGAGATCTTGCATGGAGCCCCAGACCGAGGGTGATTGACCGTCATCTTGAACTTCTTCCATTTTCTAATAATTGTACCAACAGTTGTTGCCTTCTCACCAAGCTGCTTGCCTATTGTCTTGTAGCCCATCCCAGCCTTGTGCAGGTCTACAATTTGTATCCCTAATGTCCTTACACAGCTCTCTGGTCTTGGCCATTGTGGAGAGGTTGGAGTCTGTTTGATTGAGTGTGTGGACAGGTGTCTTTTATACAGGTAATGAGTTCAAACAGGTGCAGTTAATACAGGTAATGAGTGGAGAACAGGAGGGCTTCTTAAAGAAAAACTAACAGGTCTGTGAGAGCCGAATTCTTACTGGTTGGTAGGTGATCAAATACTTATGTCATGCAATAAAATGCAAATTAATTACTTAAAAATCATACAATGTGATTTTCTGGATTTTTGTTTTAGATTCCGTCTCTCACAGTTGAAGTGTACCTATGATAAAAATTACAGACCTCTACATGCTTTGTAAGTAGGAAAACCTGCAAAATCGGCAGTGTATCAAATACTTGTTCTCCCCACTGTAGTTGAATGTGCTGACAACAAAATCACACCAAAATTATCAATGGAAATCAAATGTATCAACCCATGGAGGTCTGGATTTGGAGTCACCCTCAAAATTAAAGTGGAAAACCACACTACAGGCTGATCCAACTTTGATGTAATGTCCTTAAAACAAGTCAAAATGAGGCTCAGTAGTGTGTGTGGCCTCCACGTGCCTGTATGACCTCCCTACAACGCCTGGGCATGCTCCTGATGAGGTGGCGGATGGTCTCCTGAGGATCTCCTCCCAGACCTGGACTAAAGCATCTGCCAACTCCTGGACAGTCTGTGGTGCAACGTGGCGTTGGTGGATGGAGCGAGACATGATGTCCCAGATGTGCTCAATTGGATTCAGGTCTGGGGAACAGGCGGGCCAGTCCATAGCATCAATGCCTTCCTCTTGCAGGAACTGCTGACACACTCCAGCCACATGAGGTCTAGCATTGTCTTGCATTAGGAGGAACCCAGGGCCAACCGCACCAGCATATGGTCTCACAAGGGGTCTGAGGATCTCATCTCGGTACCTAATGGCAGTCAGGCTACCTCTGGCGAGCGGGAGGTAATTTTGCAGGGCTCTGGCAGTGCTCCTCCTGCTCCTCCTTGCACAAAGGCGGAGATAGCAGTCCTGCTGCTGGGTTGTTGCCCTCCTACGGCTTCCTCCACGTCTCCTGATGTACTGGCCTGTCTCCTGGTAGCGCCTCCATGCTCTGGACACTACGCTGACAGACACAGCAAACCTTCTTGCCACAGCTCGCATTGATGTGCCATCCTGGATGAGCTGCACTACCTGAGCCACTTGTGTGGGTTATAGACTCAGTCTCATGCTACCACTAGAGTGAAAGCACCGCCAGCATTCAAAAGTGACCAAAACATCAGCCAGGAAGCATAGGAACTGCAACCTGCAAAACCAGTCCTTTATTGGGGGTGTCTTGCTAATTGCCTATAATTTCCACCTGTTGTCTATTCCATTTGCACAACAGCATGTGAAATGTATTGTCAATCAGTGTTGCTTCCTAAGTGGACAGTTTGATTTCACAGAAGTGTGATTGACTTGGAGTTACATTGTGTTGTTTAAGTGTTCCCTTTATTTTTTTGAGCAGTGTACAATCCCTCTACAAAGCCTTATATTGTCTCTCTTCCCCCTATAAAAAATAATAATAATACAATTGTAATCTCCCTCTGCCTGGCTAGGGCCCAATGTTGGCAACTGAAAATGTCCTCCGAAATGCTGCCGTCTTTTTTAAATTAGAAAGTAAAAAATATTTGTAATAGTAAAAATATATAAAAGCATATTCATTTACATTAACAGGGCTGACCCCATTTAGTCGACTGGTCGATAGGCTGTTGGTCGACCGAGATTTCTTAAGTAGAGCAGACGCAAATTGATTTTTTTGTTTTATGGTGCAGACACCTTTCTATCTCGTCATTAAAACAAAATAGCCAGATTGGGAATTCAGCCAGGACAACGATAAATGCCATGGGATCTATAGTGACCACAGAGAGTCGGGGCACCTGTTTAACGTCCCATCCGAAAGACAGCACCCTACACAAGGCAATGTCACTGCCCTGGGGCATTGGGATATTTTTTTTAACCAGAGGAAAGAGTGCCTCCTGAAGGCCCTCCAACAACACTTCCAGCAGCATCTGGGTCTCCCATCAATGCACTGTTGAATTGGCGCCTTTCCCCATTTTGCCATGTGCATAATAGCAAAGTTAAGCAGCATATTTGTGTTAAGAACAATGCGGGATCGGCAGCAGCGGAGTGAGAAGACGAGGAAACAGCCCTTGCCTTAGTTATGTAAGAAAATTCAGGAGAGGGGAAACCAACTTAATTAGGTCTATAATCAATAGCCTAACT
The DNA here is from genome assembly GCF_020615455.1 of Coregonus clupeaformis. Lineage (NCBI taxonomy): Eukaryota > Metazoa > Chordata > Actinopteri > Salmoniformes > Salmonidae > Coregonus > Coregonus clupeaformis. The sequence continues at coordinate 57,948,989 of NC_059204.1, read as the reverse complement.
GTTAAAATGTGCCTGGCTTTATAAATCGTCCATATACAGTGGGGGAAAAAGTATTTAGTCAGCCACCAATTGTGCAAGTTCTCCCACTTAAAAAGATGAGGCCTGTAATTTTCATCATAGGTACACGTCAACTATGACAGATAAATTGAGAAAGAAAATCCAGAAATTCACATTGTGGGATTTTTAATGAATTTATTTGCTAATTATGGTGGAAAATAAGTATTTGGTCACCTACAAACAAGCAAGATTTCTGGCTCTCACAGACCTGTAACTTCTTCTTTAAGAGGCTCCTCTGTCCTCCACTCGTTACCTGTATTAATGGCACCTGTTTGAACTTGTTATCAGTATAAAAGACACCTGTCCACAACCTCAAACAGTCACACTCCAAACTCCACTATGGCCAAGACCAAAGAGCTGTCAAAGGACACCAGAAACAAAATTGTAGACCTGCACCAGGCTGGGAAGACTGAATCTGCAATAGGTAAGCAGCTTGGTTTGAAGAAATCAACTGTGGGAGCAATTATTAGGAAATGGAAGACATACAAGACCACTGATAATCTCCCTCGATCTGGGGCTCCACACAAGATCTCACCCCGTGGGGTCAAAATGATCACAAGAACGGTGAGCAAAAATCCCAGAACCACACGGGGGGACCTAGTGAATGACCTGCAGAGAGCTGGGACCAAAGTAACAAAGCCTACCATCAGTAACACACTACGCCGCCAGGGACTCAAATCCTGCAGTGCCAGACGTGTCCCCCTGCTTAAGCCAGTACATGTCCAGGCCCGTCTGAAGTTTGCTAGAGTGCATTTGGATGATCCAGAAGAGGATTGGGAGAATGTCATATGGTCAGATGAAACCAAAATATAACTTTTTGGTAAAAACTCAACTTGTCGTGTTTGGAGGACAAAGAATGCTGAGTTGCATCCAAAGAACACCCATACCTACTGTGAAGCATGGGGGTGGAAACATCATGCTTTGGGGCTGTTTTTCTGCAAAGGGACCAGGACGACTGATCCGTGTAAAGGAAAGAATGGGGTCATGTATCGTGAGATTGAGTGAAAACCTCCTTCCATCAGCAAGGGCATTGAAGATGAAACGTGGCTGGGTCTTTCAGCATGACAATGATCCCAAACACACCGCCTGGGCAACGAAGGAGTGGCTTCGTAAGAAGCATTTCAAGGTCCAGGAGTGGCCTAGCCAGTCTCCAGATCTCAACCCCATAGAAAATCTTTGGAGGGAGTTGAAAGTCCGTGTTGCCCAGCGACAGACCCAAAACATCACTGCTCTAGAGGAGATCTGCATGGAGGAATGGGCCAAAATACCAGCAACAGTGTGTGAAAACCTTGTGAAGACTTACAGAAAACGTTTGACCTGTGTCATTGCCAACAAAGGGTATATAACAAAGTATTGAGAAACTTTTGTTATTGACCAAATACTTATTTCCCACCATAATTTGCAAATAAATTCATACAATGTGATTTTCTGGATTTTTTTTCTCATTTTGTCTGTCATAGTTGACGTGTACCTATGATGAAAATTACAGGCCTCTCATCTTTTTAAGTGGGAGAACTTGCACAATTGGTGGCTGACTAAATACTTTTTTCCCCCACTGTACATCTTCAGAAATAAGACATATCCTGCTTTTGTCGCCTGTTTGTTTAATAGCCTACTGATTACGTGAGCACCAAGTTCACGCAACCGCAAAATGTTGGATAAAGCAATTAAACAAATGTCTGTTTTTAATCTTTGCTATGCTGTAATAAAGGCTTTACAATGTTGTTTTCATTAGAAGACTCGTACACTTATAATTTAGTGTTGTTTACACTTCCAAATGGTCAGAAAAAATTATCTAACAGCACCTGGTTGGCACACATAATACTTATGCAACGCTTGCTCCTATACCATCCTTTTTCATGATCTCCAGTAGTTTCCACAACTAAGTCAAATGTATTCCACATATCTGACTTCCCCTTTCCCTCCTGAGCAAGCAGTAAAAATTCACCAGTTCAAGTTTATTTTTCAGGTCCTCCGCATCCATTTTGCTGTCACGTGTGTTACAGTGTTCAGAGTTTGTTATAACCAATTTATTGATAGGATTATGATAGGCTATAGGTCAGACCCGATTGGTCACGTGCATGCGATGCATACATGTTTCACGCAAAGAGATCAAGGGTTGAAGGAATGTTATTCCTGAATAAATGAGGGATTTCGGTAACATAACTTTTCAGTCAGAGAAACAAGAAAGAAACTAAATGGCTGAAATTATGTTGCAGCTTCAGCACGGACAGCACGATAAACCCTTGCTGTGCTGTGGTGCCTTTTCTCTGTCCTCCCTGCTGCAGCGACAACATGTGCAAGTCACACAGGCATTCGCTGCATTATTATTTTTTATTTATTTAATTTAGTCTCAACGTCAACAATGAAGAGGTGACTCCGGGATGCTGACCTTCTAGGCAGAGTTGCAAAGAAAAAGTCCAGTGTCTGTTCTTCTGCCCATCTTAATCTTTTATTTTTATTGACCAGTCTGAGATATGGCTTTTTCTTTGCAACTGCCTAGGTCAGCATCCCGGAGTCGCCTCTTCACTGTTGACGTTGAGACTGGTGTTTTGCGGGTACTATTTAATGAAGCTGCCAGTTGAGGACTTGTGAGGCATCTGTTTCTCAAACTAGACATTCTAATGTATTTGTCCTCTTGCTCCGTTGTGCACCGGGGCCTCCCACTCCTCTTTCTATTCTGGTTAGAGCCAGTTTGACCTGTTCTGTGAAGGAAGTAGTACACAGCGTTGTACGAGATCTTCAGGTTTTTGGCAATTTCTTGTTAATGAGGGAAAATTTTATTTCTATGCCTGTGATATGTGGTTGTCCCACCTAGCCATCTTAAGATGAATGCACTAACTGTAAGTCGCTCTGGATAAGAGCATCTGCTAAATGACTAAAATCTAAATGTAAAATGTTACACAATAAATAAATACAATAATTTTACAATAAGGCCATGCGAAATTAATTAACTGTAATAATTAATAATAATTATAGCATAATAAAATAAAGTTTGACCCTTTTGTAATAATACTAAACCTTAGCACAACACCTAGCGACCTCACCAAGAAATGTTTGGCTTTTGGTATTGACGCGAACAGCAGGGAACATAAGGGAATAGAACCCAAGTTGCTGGCTTGAAAGGCAAACACCCTCCACATCGCACCAATAGAGTTGTCATACTTGGTGGGAATTGTAACGTGGCTCCGAATTGTCCCATTATCCCAACTGTTACACCGAGAAGATTTAATGACCGCTAATTAAGTAAACTGCCAATTTCATCCTCATGCTAGCTAGCAGTAGCCACAGCAGCCATTATGGAATAGCACGCTGTGTTGAACAACAAAGGAGCTGATTGGCTGACACTGCCATTCCAAAATATCTGCAGTGGCATCTGCTACCTAGCAAGAGGACAAAAAGGACAGTTTTCCAGAGAAACAGACAGCTGTGGTTTGAGATGTCCATCGTCTTGCCGGTTTGTTTTGTGTGGATTATTTCTGTCACACCCTGATCTGTTTCACCTGTCTTTGTGATTGTCTCCACCCCCCTCCAGGTATCACCCATCTTCCCCATTATCACCAGTGTATTTATACCTGTGTTCTCGGTCTGTTGCAAGTTAGGCTTGATGAAACAAAACTACCAGCGTTTTCCCCCAGCGTTTTCCCCCTTGCTCCCGTCTTTCTCAAGTTCCTGTTTTCCCAGTTTTGACCATTCTGCCTGCCCTGACCCTGCCTGCCGTTCTGTACCTTGTCACACCACCCTGGATTATTGACCTCTGCCTGCCCTGACCCTGAGACTGCCTGCCGTTCTGTACCTTTTGGACTCTGATCTGGATTACTGACCTCTGCCTGCCCTTGACCTGTCATTTGCCTGCCCCGTTTGTTACTTCGACACTATCTGCATCTGGGTCTTCTCCTGAAAAATGATCATTTCACTTATTTGTCGCCTGGATGTTGCATTGGGACTCTGCATTTCACGTTAGTCTGTGCTTTGAATGCGTAACAGTTCTCCCTGCCACATATTTCAAACAAATCATGTTGTTTTTGCACATGCGCTGTGTATTGTCAAATAGAAATAACAATTATTTTAGTGGGAGGAACCTACCAATGGAAAGGAACTTCCCTAAAAATCAGTCAGACGAAAAAGAGGCGAATGAAACTCCCACTACCATATAAATATTTTTTAGACAGCTGAAGCGAGCACACATTTTCTTCAGGAAATGTGCCTATTCTATTTATAGGGCCCTATAAAACCCAATAGAGTTCCCCAAAAATTATGTTTTGTTATTTCCCAAATTCCGTTTTCTCGGTTTTACTTTTTCAGGTTTCGGATTGTGTGATTTTCAGGATCACTCTTAAATTCACACTTTCTTTCATAAAACAACAACAAAAGTGGATGTTCTAAGTACACAATGCTTTAACCACATCAGGAGACAACTTGAGGTATTATTTGGGAGGGTGTAGTTCCCTTTAATTCAACTGTGCACCTAGCAAGAGTCCATTGTGTTACTAGCAGTGTTTCTGTACTGCACATGTGATGGAAGAGTTTGCAAAACAAATGCACACCCGATTGATATTCTGCCAGGTAGGCCTATTTTGCAGTCAACATTTAATTGGGAAGTTTTTGGTGGACAACCTTTGGAAATTACTGTTTCAGCATGCTTTTCTTCATCACAGATTGTATAGGGACCTATATTTATCTTACTTTAGGCTGACTACTAGCATCTATTTAGTTGCAGTGTCCAATCGATTGAATGTCCCAATCAACTTAAAATATCTACAAAATACGTTTTGCAATGACAGCTAATACGGTTTGCGATTCAGAAATGATTATTTTCATTCCCATGATTGAACCGAACACCAACTACTACAATGGCAAATTGAATCATTAGATTTGTCAAAAATAAATCTATTCATATGAATTAAATAATTGTTTTACGGTAAATTAAACTTATATAGCCTAAACCGTAAAGAATTACTTGAATTCTCACTGTGGATGTATCGGAGGACTGCATAATTGCAAAGGGGCATACTTATACACATTATACCATATGGAACATTCATTCAATGAGTATAATAGGCTGACTAAGTAAGTCGCTCTGGATAAGAGCATCTGCTAAATTATGTAAATGTGTGTAAATGACTAGAGGTGATTTCCCATAGACAAAGTTGTGCAATAAGAGCTACGACACTAATATGTGTAAACTCTTCAGAATTGTGTTTTGTGGGTGTCACAGAGTAGACTGACTCCATTTCATGGATCCACAATCCATAGGTAATGCTGTACAGTGCAATATGAATGTTCAATTCGTATAAATTAATAGACTGACTAGAGGTGATTTTCCACAGTCATAGTCCCAAAATAAAGTGCTACTACTAGGCTAATATTTTGGAAAACCTTTCAGAAATTGTGTTCTGCGGGTGTAACTGAGCAGACAGTGATACCCCATTTCATATATCCATAGGTAAGGCTGTATGTACAGTGCAATATGAATGTTCAATACATATAATAGGCTGACTAGTGAGGTGATTTCCCACAGTCAAAGTCCCACAATAAGAGCTACAATGGTAATATGTGTAAACTCTTCAGAATTTAGTTCTGAAGACATTGACATGATAATGTTCCTCCCACATACCTCTGGTAGGTCTCCATCTCCTCGGTGTCCATTGACAATGACCTTTAAAATAAACATAATATTAGCACCTTAGTAGGGATGTGCATTTTTCCCTTCAAGACAATTCTATACATGGGCCCCGATACGATACAGGAACAATACATTTTAGTTTGAAACGATTTGGTGCGATTCGGTTCGATGTACATTTATTGCAGAAACATTACTGTTCTATTCTAAATGTAAATCTGCTGCTGATGAAGCTCATGAGCTGGCTTCTGTCTGAGCTGTATCTGTCTGAGCTTACTTCTGTGTAAATGATGTAGGTCTATGGTGTATACCAGGACTGCCCAACCCTTTTCCTGGAGAGCTACCGTCCTGTAGGTGTTTGCTCCAACCCTAATCTAGCACACCTGATTCTAATAATTAGCAGGTTGATAAGATGAATCAGGTTAGTAACACCTGGGCTTGGAGCTAAAACCTACAGGAGGGTAGCTCCATTAGCTATGATATGGCTAATTAATATATAGCACTACTTTGGATTTCACCCCCCCCCATCTCAAAATCGAATAGTTTTGACCGTTTGGAAGTTTAGTGATCTTTTATCCTTACACTTTAGCCATGCAGTGGGCCTGGCAAAAGTGATTCCTCGTTATGAAATGATCAACTTTACCCCGTATATCTAAAAATGACCATATACAATGACTGTTTAAAGCAAAACTACCAAAAGTATTGCTGATGGTGAACCTAAACAATCTACTGTAAACCCCGTTCACCAGGTATAGCCAGATGTGAGTTGTGTCTCGGGTAGCTTCCTTTTATTCCGGTAAAACACAATTTACAACTGCGCATTGATAACAATAACCTAGCAAGCAAAGTACATAAATTGTCACTCAACTAATAAAGCCTAATATAGCGCACGCCATTTTACCATTTCAACGCAGATGTGCAAGATCAGGAACAGGCCGACTAACTCGCGTTGATATTGATATACGGCATGCAAAATGACCTGTAGATCAATGACTGTCAACAGTTATATGATTTTAGTTCGACACTGAAGCAGAGGTCGCATCAGTTCTCACAAAATATGATGTATTTTCGGAAGGTAGAATGTAATATGAGCAAAACATTTTAGTGAATCTGGATTCGTAACGTTTGAATCTATTTTCTGACCAATGCATGCTACATTTGGATCCGTGGACCGATGCAGTTGTATCTCAAACATTGGAATCGGGGACCGAAGCATGTAGGTGAATCATTACATCCCAACACATTACTATGGATTTAGCCAGCAGACCTGACCTGCTTGCTTAAAACTGCACTAGGGTTGTAAAAGCTTTCTTTGTAAATTAAGACACAGCAGATCCGGGAAAACGTGCATCAATCCAGGGATAAGAACTGTGTTGTACTTAGAATTGTCCCATTATCCGAACTGTTACACCGAGAAGATGCAATGACTTATATTTTTTAAGTAAACTACCGTTTTCGTCCTCATGCTAGCTAGCAGTAGCATTAAGGAATGGCACCTGGTGTTGAACAAAGGAGCTGATTGGCTGACACTGCCATTCCAAAATGGCTCCTGTGGCCCCTGCTACCTAGCATGAGGATGAAAGGGTCAGTTTTCCAGAAAAACTAGCAGTCCTTCAATCTTCCCGTTGAAACAGTTGGGATGAATGGGATAATTCAGAGTACACCACATTTCTCATCCCTGGATTGCGGTACATTTTCCGAGCCATACTCAGTTGTTTGGCCATGGCAATGTTTTAGTTCATCTACACAGGAAGCCTGTCTGACCCTAGTGCAGATGTAAACAAGTGGGTCGGACCTGCTGGCAAATATGGATTATGTTGAAATGAAATGTAATTTGCTAAAGTTACAGCTAATCTAGAAAACTAGGTGGTTGGTCAGCTTTACAGTACTGTACTGTACTACCGGATCGTTGACTTAACTTGGCTACACTGTAACAAAGATGATCTAGCTATATAGTTAACGTTGTTAGCTACTTCCTCTCTGGCTAACGAATATAGCTAACTAAGCAGATAAAATTAACGTTAAAACACAACATTTGGACGTACTGAATTATTCAATACTAAAAAGCTAAACCAAATAAGTCAGTTAGTTATCTAGTCAAAACTACAGTTTCTAACAAGTTAGCAACATCATTTCTAGTGAGGGTCAACTTCTCTAGCTAGCAAGCTAACACATTGCATTGGCCAGGATGCTAAACGTAGCTAACGTTTCGTTAGCGTTCAGCAGGCTTTTTTCTGAAAAAACTTACTTCTCCAATTTCTCCGACATCTCCGCAATTCGGTGTTTTGAGTCTTCCATTGTCTTGCTTGCTCGTTCGTTTTGTGTAGATTGTTTCAATTGTGTTGCATTGGGACTACGCCTGTGCTTTGAATGCGCAACGCCAACAGAATCCCGCCACATATTTCAAACGAATCATGTGTTTCGATTTTGCACATGCGCGGTGTATTGTCAAATGGGAAATATTTTCAGTGGGAGGAACCAGCCAATGTAAAGGAATTTCTTTATGACAAATTACAGTCAGACGGTAGGTTTCCATCCAGTTGGCAAAGGATTTTCATGCGAATATTCTAGAAACTGCATAAAGAAAATATGCCAATTTTCCCACCAGTGGTGTTTCCACCAAATGGACTTGTTGCGGATAAAAATCAGTGCCTGATGACATAGTGCACACAAAATGTAATTTTTCGCTTAAGTTTTCATGTACCAAATCTAAAGTTCAATATGTTTCCATCGCATTTTCAACTCTACTGATAGTTTTGATACAACAATGGTTGCATTAAATAGCAAATGTGCCTACTCTGGTCTTGGCAAGTGAGCTCAAGCCAACAACTTGCAGATACAGTGCTGGTATGGCTATGCGGGTGAGCTAGTCTACATCAGTGGAGGCTGCTGACGGGAACGGCTCATAATAACGGCTGTTACATAAACCATGTGTTTGATGTATTTGATACCATTCCACCAGTTCCGCTCCGGCCATTACCACGAGCCCGTCCTCCCCAATAAAGGTGCCACCAAATTAAATGTTATTGCACACACGTGTTTAGCAGATGTTATTGCGGGTGTAGCGAAAAATACTTGTGCTTCTAGCTCCGACAGTGCAGTAATATCTAACAAGTAATATCTAACAATTTCACAACATATACCCAATACACACAAATCTAAGTAAGGAATGAATTAAGAATATATACATATATGGACAAGCGATGTTGGAGCGGCATGGCCTAAGATACAGTAGAACAGTATAGAATATAGTATATATATATATATATATATGTTGGAGCTGCATGGACTAAGATACAGTAGAATAGTATAGAATACAGTATATACATATGAGATGAGTAATGCAGATATGTAAACATTATTGAAGTGACTAAGAGCATGGCGCTTGCAACGCCAGGGTTGTGGGTTCGTTTCCCACGGGGGGCCAGTATGAAAATGTATGCACTCACTAACTGTAAGTCGCTCTGGATAAGAGCGTCTGCTAAATGACTAAAAAATTAAAAATAAAATAATACAGTATATACATATGAGATGAGCAATGCAAGACATTATTAAAGTGGCTAGTGATCCATTTCTTAAAGTGGCCTGTGATTTCTAGTCTATGTCTATAGGCAGCAGCCTCTAATGTGCTAGTGATGGCTGTTTAACAGTCTGATGGCCTTGAGATAGAAGCTGTTTTTCAGTCTCTCGGTCCCAGCTTTGATGCACCTGTACTGACCTCGCCTTTTTATTTTTTTCCACCTTTATTTAACCAGGTAAGCCAGTTGAGAACAGGTTCTCATTTACAACTGCGACCTGGCCAAGATAAAGCAAAGTAGTGCAATAAAAACAACACAGAGTTACATATGGGGTAAAAAAAACATAAAGTCAGAAATACAACAGAAAATATATATACAGTGTGTGCAAATGTAGCAAGTTATGGAGGTAAGGCAATAAATAGGCTATAGTGCAGAATAATTACAATAGTATTAACACTGGAATGCTAGATGTGCAAGAGATTATGTGCAAATAGAGATACTGGGGTGCAAAAGAGCAAAATAAATAACAATATAGGGATGAGGTAGTTGGGTGGGCTAATTTCAGATGGGCTGTGTACAGGTGCAGTGATCGGTAAGGTGCTCTGACAACTGATGCTTAAAGTTATTGAGGGAGATAAGAGTCTCCAGCTTCAGAGATTTTTGCAATTCGTTCCAGTCATTGGCAGCAGAGAACTGGAAGGAATGGCGGCCAAAGGAGGTGTTGGCTTTGGGAATGACCAGTGAGATATACCTGCTGGAGCGCAGACTACGGGTGGGTGCTGCTATGGTGACCAATGAGCTAAGATAAGGCGGGGATTTGCCTAGCAGTGATTTATAGATGGCCTGGAGCCAGTGGGTTTGACGACGGACATGTAGTGAGGACCAGCCAACAAGAGCGTACAGGTCACAGTGGTGGGTAGTGTATGGGGCTTTGGAGACAAAACGGATGGCACTGTGATAGACTACATCCAATTTGCTGAGTAGTGTTGGAGGCTATTTTGTAAATGACATCGCCGAAGTCAAGGATCGGTAGGATAGTCAGTTTTACGAGGGCATGTTTGGCAGCATGAGTGAAGGAGGCTTTGTTGCGAAATAGGAAGCCGATTCTAGATTTAACTTTGGATTGGAGATTCTTTATGTGAGTCTGGAAGTTGAGTTTACAGTCTAACCAGACACCTAGATATTTGTAGTTGTCCACATACTCTAGGTCCGACCCGTCGAGATGGTGATTCTAGTCGGGTGGGCGGGTGCTAGCAGCGTTCGATTGAAAAGCATGCATTTAGTTTTACTAGTGTTTAAGAGCAGTTGAAGGCTACTGAAGGATTGTTGTATGGCATTGAAGCTCGTTTGGAGGTTTGTTAACACAGTGTCCAATGAAGGGCCAGATGTATACAAAATGGTGTCGTCTGCGTAGAGGTGGATCTGAGAGTCACCAGCAGCAAGAGCGACATCATTGATATACACGGAGAAAAGTGTCGGCCCAAGAATTGAACCCTGTGGCACCCCCATAGAGACTGCCATAGGTCCAGACAACAGGCCCTCCGATTTGACACACTGAACTCTATCTGAGAAGTAGTTGGTGAACCAGGCGAGGCAGTCATTTGAGAAACCAAGGCTATTTAGTCTGCCAATAAGAATGCGGTGGTTGACAGAGTCGAAAGCCTTGGCCAGGTCGATGAAGACGGCTGCACAGTACTGTCTATTATCAATCGCGGTTATAATATCGTTTAGGACCTTGAGCGTGGCTGAAGTGCACCCGTGACCAGCTCGGAAACCGGATTGCATAGCGGAGAAGGTACGGTGGTATTCGAAATGGTCGATGATCTGTTTGTTAACTTGGCTTTCGAATACTTTCGAAAGGCAGGGCAGGATGGATATAGGTCTGTAGCAGTTTGGATCTAGAGTGTCACCCCCCTTTGAAGAGGGGGATGACCGCGGCAGCTTTCAATCTCTGGGGATCTCAGACGTTATGAAAGAGAGGTTGAACAGACTAGTAATAGGGGTTGCGACAATTTCGGCGGCTAGTTTTAGAAAGAAAGGGTCCAGATTGTCTAGCCCAGCTGATTTGTAGGGGTCCAGATTTTGCAGCGCTTTCAAAACATCAGCTGTCTGAATTTGTGTGAAGGAGAAGCGGGGGGGCATGGGCAAGTTGCAGCAGAGGGTGCAGAGTTGGTGGCCGGGTTAGTGGTAGCCAGATGGAAAGCATGGCCAGCTGTAGCAAAATGCTTGTTGAAATTCTCGATTATTGTAGATTTATCGGTGGTGATAGTGTTTCCTAGCCTCAGTGCAGTGGGCAGCTGGGAGGAAGTGCTCTTATTCTCCATGGACTTTACAGTGTCCCAAAACTTTTTGGAGTTAGTGCTACAGGAAGCAAATTTCTGTTTGAAAAAGTTAGCCTTTGCTTTCCTGACTGCTTGTGTATATTGGTTCCTAACTTCCCTGAAAAGTTGCATATCGCGGGGGCTATTTGATGCTAATGCTGTACGCCACAGGATGTTTTTGTGCTGGTCAAGGGCAGTCAAGTCTGAGGAGAACCAGGGGCTATATCGGTTCTTAGTTCTGTATTTTTGAATGGGGCATGTTTATTTAAGATTGAGAGGAAATTACTTTTAAGGAACAACCAGGCATCCTCTACTGACGGAATGAGATCTATATCCATCCAGGATACCTGGGCCAGGTCAATTAGGAAGGCCTCCTCGCTAAAGTGTTTTAGGGAGCGTTTGACAGTGATGAGGGGTGGTCGTTTGACCGCGGACCCGTTACGGACGCAGGCAATAAGGCAGTGATCGCTGAGATCCTGGTTGAAGACAGCTGAGGTGTATTTAGAGGGTGTGTTAGTCAGGATGATATCTATGAGGGTACCCATGTTTACGGATTTAGGGTTGTACCTGGTAGGTTCGTTGATAATTTGCGTGAGGTTGAGGGCATCTAGCTTGGATTGTAGGATGGCTGGGGTATTAAGCATATCCCAATTTAGGTCACCAAGCAGTACAAACTCTGAGGATAAATGGGGGCAATCAATTCACATATGGTGTCCAGGGCACAGCTGGGGGCTGAGGGGGTCTGTAGCAAGCGGCAACAGTGAGAGACTTATTTCTGGAAAGGTGGATTTTTAGAAGTAGAAGCTCAAACTGTTTGGGCACAGACCTGGATAGTATGATAGAGCTCTGCAGGCTATCTCTACAGTAGATTGCAACTCCACCCCCCTTTGGCAGTTCTATCTAGACGGAAAATGTTATAGTTGGGGATGGAAATTTCAGAATTTTTGGTGGCCTTCCTGAGCCAGGATTCAGACACTGCTAGAACATCAGGGTTGGCAGAGTGTGCTAACGCAGTGAATAACTCAAACTTAGGAAGTAGACTTCTGATATTTATGTGCAAGAAACCAAGACTTTTGCGATTACAGAAGTCATCAAATGATAGCGCCTGGGGAGTAGGAGTGATACTGAGGGCTGCAGGGCCTGGGTTAGCCTCTACATCACCAGAGGAACAGAGGAGGACTAGAATAAGGATACGGCTAAAGGCTTTAAGAACTGGTCTTCTAGTGCGTTGGGTACATAGAATAAAGGGGGCAGATTTCCGGGTGTTATAGAAAAGATTCAGGGCATTATGTACAGACAAGGATATGGAAGGATATGAGTAAAGTGGAGGTAAACCTGAGCGTTGGGTAACAATGAAAGAGATAGTATCTCTAGAGGCATAAATTGAGTCGGTCTCTGAGTGTATGGGGGGAGGGACAAAATAGCTATCTAAGGCAGGTTTAGCTAGGCTGGGGGTCTACAGTGATATAGTACAATTAGAAATAACCGAAACAACAATAAACTAACCATGTTTGGGCTGAGGCTAAACATAAACAGGATGTAGTACCGTAAAAAGGAACAGTCCAGCAGATATCAGCTGTATAGCTGAGTTATCATAAGGTCCGGTGGTGAAGCACTAGTGAGTAAGAGGGTTAGCAGGGGCTAGTAAGGGCTAGCAGATGGATGGAATCTTCGTGGTTAACGTCGTAACCACATCAGACGATTTACGTCGGCAGACCAGTCGTGTAGGATCGGCGGGGCTTCGTGTCAACACTAGGTGGTCCCGTCCGGTTGACAGAGAGGTAGATAGCCGGGAGATGGGCCTAGCTCAGGATGCTTAGCCAGACCACAGCGTCCGTTTTGTTGTAGCCAGCTGGTAGCGATGAATCCGGAGTTAAAGGTCCAGTGATTCAGTGATTCCGGCGGAAAAACTGATATGTTCTGGGTCGATAACGCGCTGTGCAGACTGGCCGAATATCCGGTGATCAATGTCCAGTGATTAAAATTAATCCCGCGGAAAAAATCCAATGTTCTGAGTGAAACACCGCTAGCTGTGGCTAATAGCAAGTCTTCTGGATGATAGCGGGGTGAACAGGCAGTGGCTCGGGTGGTTGATGTCCTTGATGATCTTTTTGGCCTTCCAGTGACATTGGGTGCTGTAGGTGTCCTGGAGGGCGGGTAGTTTGCCCCCGGTAATGCGTTGTGCAGACCGCACCACCCTCTGGAGAGCCTTGCGGTTGCGGTGATACAGCCCGACAGGATGCTCTCAATTGTGCACCTGTAAACGTTTGTGAGGGTTTTAGGTGCCAAGCCAAATTCTTTAGCCTCCTGAGGTTGAAGAGGCTCTGCTGCACCTTCTTCACCACACTGTCTGTGTGGATGGTCCATTTCAGTTTGTCAGTGATGTGTACGCCAAGGAACTTGAAGCTTTCCACCTTCTCCACTGCGGTCCCGTCGATGTGGATAGGGGGGTGCACCCTCTGCTGTTTCCTGAAGTCCACGATCATCTCCTATGTTTTGATGACATTGAGTGAGAGGTTCTTTTCCTGGAACCACACTCCCAGAGCCCTCACCTCCTCCCTGTAGGCTGTCTTGTCATTGTTGGTAATCAAGCCTACTACTGTTGTGTCGTCTGCAAACCTCCTGTGGTCTACATGATGAGATTATTATGGATAAGAGCAATAATATTTGTATTTGTCAAACGGCAGTCAAGCATCGATCATCATGTCACCAGAATAAGATATTAGATATTTATTGGAAAGCAGCATCAAGCTCATCACTGTGCACTTTCACCACCCTGTGAAGTTAATCAAAATGTATTTCATCCAGTGGAGGAAAAAGTACTCAATTGTCATACCTGAGTAAAAGTAAAGATACCTTAATAGAAAATTACTAAAGTGAAAGTCACCCAGTAAAATACTACTTGAGTAAAAGTCTAAAAGTATCTGGTTTTAAATTAACTTAAGTACAGTGGTGAAAAAAGTACTAAATTTTCATACTTGAGTAAAAGTAGAAAGTAAAAGTAAATGGTATACATCAAATTCCTTATATTAAGCAAACCAGATGGAACGATTATTATTACATTTTTCTACAGACAGACGGGCTCTCTCAAACACTCGGACATCATTTACAAATTCAGTATTTTATGTTTATTGTCCTCCAGATCAGACGCAGTAGGGATGACGACGGGTTATATTGATAGGTGTGTGAATTGGACGATATTGCTGTACTGCCTGAGCATTCAAAATGTAATGAGTACTTTTGGGTGTCAGGGAAAATGTAATGGAGTAGAAAGTACATTTTGTCTTCAGGAATGTAGTGGGGTAAAGTAAAAGTTGTCAAAAATATAAATAGTAAAGTACAGATACCCCCCAAAAAACTTAAGTAGTACTTCAAAGTATTTTTACTTACTGATTTCATCTGTAGCCTAATAAACTGCATGGCTTCCCAAGTTGTAGTGGGTGGACCACACACACCACATCATCGCGTGACTCCAAGTTTACTTGGATAGGATGGTTATTATATAAATATCTGCGCATAAAGGCATTTCCACCGCCATTTCCAGGGTTCGCACAAGGTGCTTGAGGTGCTTAAAGTACTTTAACTTGGCACTCTGAAATTCAAGTATTGGAATACCTTGGAATTCGGACATTTTCTCAAGTTAGTACTTGAAAAGTACTTGAATTAAAATGAGAGGAGAACAGAAAATAATCAAATATGTTAATATGAAAAATATTAGGAAAAGTTTTATTTCCTCAGGTGTTTATTTCCTCACGTGTTTCGCGCGCTGGTTGCCAGGCAAGCTCGCTCATTCCACCAGTGGTGTAGTGGTGCCTGGAGAAGTGGGTATACTCACATTTTCCAAAAAATTTCAAAACACCCCGCCGGGAGAAGGAAAGGCTCCTTGTGTGAAAAATTATATGAGACACAGCACCATACACTCTGAATTACCTAAAATGACAAATCCCATATTGGTCTTTCAAAGTAAGGCCAACCCAAGATGTACTGTGCAAGTAGGCTAAGAGCCAGTTTATGCTTGATCCAAAAATGTAGTCGGAGGCACCGTACGGATGGTGTGACAATTGCGGAGCCTCCTGAGGCACGCAGAGGCCGAATTGAGCTCCATACCGCATCGCTATGTGCCTCTCAAAATTTGTAACAATGCGGAGGGCTCCATATAGCTCCACATTGACATGATTGGTTGACGGTAAGTGAGGGCGGGAGGTCCTGTATAAACACAAACTTACTTCCTTGACAACTTCTTTCACAACAGCTCTGCGCTGCTCCGCGAAGCACAAGAAGTATGAATGCCCATATCACCGTAAATACTGCACGGCCAATGCAGATGTCGGATTGACCATGCAGTGCCTTTAATAGTAGGCCTACCATTGAAACAGATACATTGAAACAATTCACAGGTTTCAGATTTTCCTAAGTTTTTCAGGTTTTCAGTCTCAAAGTCACAGTTTTTTAAACAGAAAAACAACAAAATTGTATGTTCTAAGTCCATAACAATGCTTAAACCACATGAGAAGACCACTTTTGAGGTCTGGGAAAAATCTAAGAAATTTAGATTTTCTAGTGTAGTTACCCTTTAATTCAAGTATGCAGGCACCTAGCACTGTTGTTTGGTTAGCAGTGTTTCTGTAGCACATGAGTTGGAGTTTGCAAAATAAATGGCTACTGGAATGATGTAAATAATCATGATATCATTCTGACAGGTAGGCATAGGATACTTTGTAGCTACTGTAGTTAACATTTAATAGAGAATATTTTTGGGAAAGCCTTTCCATCTACCAGAAGATGTTTAGGCCTATCATTAACATAGCTATATTTTTTCTATTCCTTAATTGTTTAAAACCTGGACGTTTTACTTCATATTATGAGGCATGTCTAACCTTAATTGAAAGTAGCCTATAGCCAAACTCTCCCCATAGAAACGTGGAGGCAATTCTTTTTATTAAGACTTACTCATATGTTTCTCCTGTTCTATTGATTTTCATTCAACTTTCTTTCGTGTCCAGCAGCCAAAGGCATGATCGTAGTCATATTATCAACCCATGATAGTAGTTGCATATTGAAATCCCCCCTCTTTCTAAATTTCGAACGGATATTTCCATCTCTGTCCATGAAACCACTCGCATGTGCAGTGCACATTTTAAAACAGCGTTTTCCCGCAAATTGCATTTTGGAACATTCACGTGAAGGCCTACCGCCGACCGTACATGGCTGCGCCTAATCGTTTATAAAAAAAACAAAAAAAACAAGCTAAACATTCTGATCTGTTCCATCAGCGATATTAATTAAGCGATATTAATTAAGAAGTGAATATACGCAGTGTCCACGGAAAAATAAGTGGGTATATGGCATATACCTGCGTATACCCTCCACTACACCACTGCATTCCACCCACACTGCCACTCCGCCAGGCAGGTACAGAACTGACTGATTGCCTGATTAGGCGCCACCAAACGTCACATCGATAGCTAAAATACCAGGCAAAGATTCAATACTGCTGGCAGATTATAGATGTTTATGAATGGTTTTGCCAGACCCATCCAGGGATGTAGTGGAGGGTAAACGCCGTTTACACACCTTTTTATTTCTGAAATGGCGTTTACTCGCCTTTTTATTTTGTTAAGGATCGTTTCCCCAGTTATTATGGCATTCCCAGGGTTGACCACGCTCTGAAGGCTTCTTGATCTGAGTTCCAATCGCGCCTACCTCTGCGAACGAGTTGAATCAAGAATTATTTTTGTGTGCTCGTTATGTTCGCCTGTTACCCCGGATTTGCCTTGTAAGCAGCGCATTCATTCACCACTCTGTCCAACGCCTGGAAACTCCAACCACGACATAGGCTGAGAGGTGAAACGAACTAACACAGCCAGACCTACAGTGGCAAGCGGCAGAGACGCCTCCGACAGTGGGATTTTTAAAAACATCTCTCGACTCTTGCGGTGTCAACAGACATCCCCCAAACAATAACCCCCTGACTATCGGAGAATGAGTGTACAACTGGTAAATAGTCCAGTGGCGACTCCTCATTCAGGGCAGATGGGGCAGAGCCCCACCTGTTTTGATACCCACCTGTTTAGCTTAAAACATTATGATACGTTTTGGGTGTGCCAGTTTTGCATGTTATTTTGGCATTAATATGTGTCACATATCAGTTGGCAAACAATGTAAAACATTTAGTTAATAAAGCTGCATACAATCATGGTCTCTTTTTTGTTTTCTTGAGTAAGGCAGCTCCAAAATGCAGGTGTTTCAGCCTAGCTCAGTGCTTTCTGTGGTGGTGGGGCAGCCAGCAGAAAATACAGAGTGTAGGGGTTGGTAATGTTCTCTAGTTGCGCCATGATTGGCTCAGTGTTCTGTCACTCATGGGGACACTACATCACAGCAAAATCTACTAGTAGAGCTCGAAAATTCAAGCCCTTTGGGTGCTGCCATAGATTGACAATAGAAGTGCCCATCCAAGAAGGCTCAAGGTCATTGGCCACAGATAAAATGACGTCAAATCACATTATATCTACCGTAGCTTTGATTGGACTGATCATGTCAACATCATACTTTCAAAATCTTCGCTAGCAAGCTAGACAAGCAGTCATCATCATGACTCATGAATAACTCCAGAGTGGCGCAGTGGTCTAAGGCACTGCATTGCAGTGCTAGCTGTGCCACTAGAGATCCTGGTTCAAATCCAGCCTCTGGGGCGGCGCACAATTGGCCCAGGGTAGGGGAGGGAATGGCTGGCAGGGATGTAGCTCAGTTGGTAGAGCATGGCGTTTGCAACGCCAGGGTTGTGGGTTTGATTCCCACAGGGGGCCAGTATGAAAAAAATAGAAAAATAATGTATGCACTCACTAACTGTAAGTTGCTCTGGATAAGAGCTTCTACTAAAATGAATCAAGTCGACAATCTACTGGCAAATCCTTGTCATATGAAGATAAATTATAGATAAAACTTATCGGTGCTTATTGGACATAAACATTACACAACAAGTTGGAAATTGCAAATTCAAAAGTGAGTGATTTGGAAGGAATCAGTGGCTAACTGCAAGCGTTGCAAAGCAATCACTAGCCTGCTATTCAGTGGTCTGGGTTTAAGGGTCTTTTTTCCAAGCTTAAAAGGATCAATATTCACATGCAACACCATGGGCCAGAAAATGTTGAATACATTAGCCATGCTGTCAATCCAGCATGACTTCTGCTGTGTTCAAAACAACTGGAAACTTGGATCTGGGAAATCTCAGACTTCAGTGAGTTCAAGACAACTGGGAACTCATGAAAAAATGAGCTCCGACTCTGGCCTCTTTCTAGAGCTCCGACCTGAAGATCACTAACGTCATGATTCGACCTTGTTTTCTTTCCCGATTTCCCAGTTGTCTTGAAAACACCATAAATCCAGAGAATGCCAGACTTTGATAACAAAGTTTGATGACAAAACTTGCCCACAAGAAGGACCGCCGCGCCAACATCCTGTTCAAGTGAGCACAACAAGGTGAGTCCAAAAATGTATTGTATGCTGCTGCATAAATGATGTAATATGCCAGGGAGATAGGTATACTGTAGCTAAGAAAGTAATACTAAGTGTTTGTAGTGTAGTAAGCTGTTAGTAGCCCATGTGCCTCACCCTAATAATTTGGTATCTAACTTAGCCTACTGTTCTGGCTTGGTGGGGACATGTAGCCTATAGCCTGTTTTAGAGAAATGTCATCATCGCATATTGTAAGAGCTTTCATTGTCTGCTTATATGCCCCCTTTATTTATCCTAAGGTTCTGACTTGGTGTACAGAGAGAATACTGTATGAACGACCCATGTTCTGAATTCTGTCTCTGTACATTTCAAAAGTGTTGAACAAATAGTTATATTGACTACGTCCGTCTTAGCTCGCTCATGAATGTCTTAATCGAAATTGCGGATTGCCTGTTATCCATTCATCGTTCCCTTATGCCATAGTTTGTACATCTCAATTGTCAGTAGAAACCACATTTGTTTAAGCAAGTCAGCCATATCAGTTCTGTTTTTTAAAAAGGCAGTAAATGAGGCTGAATAAACTGTTTTGCTGCCAGACAAGGCTCCGCTGATAGCCAGGTGTAGCGGTGGAAAGGATTCACTCCATGGTGCTGAAAGAAAGCTCTGCTGTTGGGACAGCTTTATGTAGGCCCTAACAGTTTGTGGGCACCGTTTGTCATTGTTATAGTGCAATTAATGTATTTTTTAGTGTTGTGTTGTGTAGTGGCTTTGCTGGCATCCATCAACATTATTTTTTAAAAGTTTGCCCCACCAAGATTTACATGCTAAAATTGCCACTGAAATAGTCACTGATATTTCAATCAGATGTCTAGCTAGCTAGGTAGCTCAAGGGCTCTGGCTGTTAGCCAGGTAGCTAGCTATAACTAGCTGGCTAGAAGGATGAAGTTAGAAGCTAACATTGAACAGAGCCTGACCTCAGCAGGAGCAGTTGACTGAAATTAAGCTAGCAATAATCAAAAGATGGGCTACTATAATTTCTTATAACAAAAAACATTTTCTTTACAGTGAGTAATGAGACAGACAGTGGTGAGTCAGGCTGCAATGGAAGTGGCAAAGGTACACAGAGAGGAAGCATTGAAGCAAGCAGGGAGAGAGGTTAGTAGTACAGTGGTTCCCAAACCTGGGGTCTGGGACCCATGTGGGGTCCCCTAAAATTTAAATAGGGTCCCCTGAGAGAATGTTTAATCTTATCAAACACAATAACTTTTTTCTCTTTAAATGGGTATAGAATACAACATTTTAGAGTCAACTAAGGGCCTTTTACACTGTCAGAATTCACTTTCATGTCATTATGTGTTGGGACAGCCTGTGGGACCTAAACGTGGTGACTACAAACAAATGCATAACAGGAACTATAGTATTACAAATTGATGGTCCTTGAAAATAAATATTAGTGCTTGAAAAAATACTTGAAAGTCTGTGAATTTGACTTGCCACTGAACCCTGCATTTCACGCATAATACAGTTTAACGACGCAAAAAGATCCCACCATGTCGAACAAACAAATTATCTGTCGGCATTTATAAAATTGTACCGAAACTTTCTGTTTCCATCACAGCTGTCGTGATTTACTCGCATTAAAACTGTGGATGGAAACGTGGTTAGTGACCCACTCAACAAGAAATCTAACAAATATTTGACACAATCTTTGTTACACAGTCCGCCTCTCGGCTAACATCAGAGAGGGTACTTCCCATAAAAGTATTTATTATATGATACTTCCAGGAATCGCTGGCTAATCTAGCCAACTGCTTACTGGTAAACATGACGATTTGACTTTGGAGCATCTGGCCAGCTATCCCAACTGGCCGCAAGATGGCGCTGTTATTTATTTTTATTGTATGACAGGGCACAGAATAATCTTATGCCATACCACCAAAATCTTTATTTCAAGCATTCTGATCATGCTACAGAGGCTGCCATCTCTGAGTCTGGCCATTATGCATAGAGTCTATCTATGGTCTGAGTCGTATGATATTTTGTGGGACCTTATTCTCTCTAGTGGTCAATGATTTCTCTCGCTCTCTCTCTCTCTCTCTCTCTCTCTCTCTCTCTCTCTCTCTCTCTCTCTCTCTCTCTCTCTCTCTCTCTCTCTCTCTCTCTCTCTCTCTCACCCCCTCTCTTTCAATACACTACCATAATTTCCTAATTTACACAGAGAAGAATGTTCTCACCTCTCTCATGTCACTCACCAGAGAAAAGGGAAAGAAGACTTTTAAGGTTGGTGAGTCTAAACTTCACTATTGCAAAGGAAAAATAAATGTTCAGGGATATATTATCACTCCAGTACATTGATTATACTGAGCATCGTAATTGCATCGTCATTGCATCGTCAACATCTTATGTCCAAAGGTAGCAGTTCAGCAGAGAGTTACAAGAGTCCAAGAGCTACAGGTAAGGTCACAGATTGCGCCTCGCTGCTATGCTTTACCTGCCTGCTGTGTTCGCCAATCTGCTTCTATAATAATCTGAGATTATCTGATGAAAATTGACTGTAATGAATACTTTCAAAAAAGAGTGGTATTCTTCATAGAATTAAAATGAGTTATATTTCTTATAATATACTGTAGAATATACAGAAGATGCAGTACAGGTTGACCTGTAGTTACACTGTCTCAATATGTAAATGATTATACCTTACTCCTATGCCTGTGGTCCTTTGCCATGACATGAATTAGGAGTCATGGAGAAGCTGCTGTAAATGTCAAATAAAGGCTGTTTGTTCAGGGTGATTGTAGTTTCATGAGGAAGATTCTGATGCCAGTTTCTTAAGCCCACTTCCTGTATATAGCTGCTGTGATGAGAGGGCCATTGTCACAGGGATGGGGCTCACCGTCCCAAGCAGGTGGCCAGATTACAGTGCCCATATCTTACTCGAACCCCGTTAGTTTATCTGCGAACTATTCTCAGACTTTGGAAATAAAGATTGAGCTATTGTATAAAGTTACTGTATTCATTTACTTACCTACCATCAGTTGTGAGGTCACTACACTTGTTCATAGCTCTGACTTTGTGTTTGATTCTTTGGTCAGAGTCAACATGCAGGGGTAATACATGTTGTACAGCTATTGTCTTTCATAAAATGTAAACAATTTACTTTGGCTGACTATCCATGTGATGTATGCATTATGGTGTATTCAGTATCACCAGGTAAACCTGTCCGGGCACATTTTTTCATTGTAACCTGTGACGCAGCTGTACATTTCCCAACATAACAGGGAAATGATTCCTTTACTGTAATCCTATTTCCTTCACGTGTTTGTCTCCACCTCTTTGTCACAGCTAACCTGTATAGCTGTTCTGGAGCTAAGCGAGGCCAGACACAGATGTCATGGCAAACAATGTAAGTTAAACTGTACATCTTTATGTGTGGGTGTGTATGTACTATTTGCCTCTTCTTTTGTGTGATTACAGATGTTTAGAGTGATTGAGTGTTGGGCGTTTATGTTAGCGATTGTACACATGCCAGAGTTATTTTTGTACACAAGTCATTGAAGTGTGAAGGATGATAATTTGATTCATTGTTTGCATTTTGTTTTCTGCAACATAGGATGATGCATTGCGGGCCATGCAGAACTGTTTCCGCAGTCAGTTTAGTGTGGATGAGGCTGAGTACGAGGACATTGAGAAAAACAGGTGTGTTTCTGTTGAACTGTTTTACATGTGAATTTGATTGTGATGCCTTCGTCTACATGTTTTCGTTATCGCAAATATGATGAGATAAGGGGAACATCCATGTCCGTGCTGCTTTTGTGGGTGTCTAATTTCTCAGGAGAACATCATCTGTTGATGAAGACAGTATCTATCTTGGCTGCACACTGTCACGATCATTCAAGCCTGAAGACTCAGATTTTCACCACTCTCCTGTTATCAAGATGGGCTGGCTGGACAAGACCCCGCCTCAGGGGTAAGAGAGAGGGGTGTGTGTGTGTGTGTGCGTGTGTGCTTGTACATGCATGCGTGCATTTGTGTGTTTGTTCATGCATGTGTGTGTGTGTGCATGCATGAGAGTGTAAGTAATCTCTGTTTTATCTGCAGGACTCTTATTTTCCAGAAGCGTTGGGTGATGTTGGATGAACAGTACCTTCGATACTTTCAAAACGAGAAGGTTCAGACGTCTTCCATAGACCCACACACAGGTTCACAGATCACACCGTCTACTCTGAAATGCCTCATCAATAACTAATTATACCCCTCCCCTTCTTCCTCTCTCTTTTCCTCAGGAGGTCTACTCAAAGAGAGTCATAGCCATACCGTCTGTCACTGAAGTGGTTAATGTTGGAGGGCAGAAGTTTGAGGTGGTGACAAGGAACAGGACTTTCTTGTTCCGTGCTGAGAACAACAGTAGGTGTTCAGCCTAAAATAACAATGATCACAATGAAGAAATATGAGTACTTTGTGTGTGTTATTGATGTAAAGTCTACACCAGTTGTATTCGGTGCATGTGATAAATACAATTTGATTTGATGTGTGTGTGTGTGTGTGTGTGTGTGTGTGTGTGTGTGTTTTCAGCCGTCAGAGAGGAATGGGTGTCAGTACTGAAAGAGACTATTCAGCAGTGTCGTAACAGCATGGATATGTCCCATATGAACTTCAGTGATACGAGTGGACAGCGTGCTAGTGGAGTCTCGCTCATTAGTAAGCAAGGATACCTGGAGATGATTGGACTGCGCTCCAAGCTCTATGTAGTCATCTGTTCCGACAGGGTCTTCCTCTATAGGAACGCTGAGGTGTGTATCCATGGTGCATGTATGCATGCATTTGTCCTGAAATACATTTTTAAAAACGTGCATGAAAGTCCTTTGGTGTCAGTTATGTATCCTTAAAGGTGACAGGCAAAGGTCTCCATATAAATCATAACACTTAATAATAATGCTCATTTAGGCTTAATTAAATTAGCCTCAACAACATTTTTGTCTATCACTACATTTTCGCTGTAATTTCTACGTTTTGGTGAAGATGTAATTTTCTGGCTATACAATGCAAGGATGACATCATTTCAGGGCAAAAATAAAATGGCTTACTGCAAGCAACACAAGCTACAGATATGACTTTTATGAGTCATTTTCTGGATCAGAAATGAAACTAATTATACTGTGAGGAGACACTTGTATATCTGGAGAATAAACATTTATATCAATAATGATTACTCATGCAGATAATGAGATAGATGATCTAGCTAGTCAGGTAGCTATAGCCAGTCAGTGAATTCCCAATGTATGTGATGAGGCTGCCATTCAAACAGCTAAGACTAGCTAGCTAACTAGCTACATTTTTGAGTTGATAAGAAATTAAAAACCTGTGATGTTCATGTCATCAGGAGCACAGCCATGGTGTTGGCATCACCTCCATTGAGATGAATTTGGGTACTGTGAAGAGCACAGACAAACGGTCCTTCAACCTCACCACCTTCTACAGGACATTCAGGTGAGTGAGACTGATCTATGATCCTTTAATGACATCCCACAGTGAACCCCCTGTGACCTCTGTTCTGTGTGGTTAGTTTTGTGGCTGAGTCGGAGCAGCAGATGGGGCAGTGGGTGGAGGCCCTGCAGGCCTGTGTCAGTCGCTCTCTGTCCAGCAATGTGGTGGCCCAGAAGATCTGGGCTGAGGAGGCCAACCAGCGCTGTGCAGATTGTGGCGCCACCTACCCAGACTGGGCCTCTGTCAACCTGTGTGTGGTCCTCTGCAAGTGCTGTGCAGGTACAGAACCATTTCCAGAGGTCAGTCCAGACTCAGAAACGATTGGATCAAGACTCAAGAGCTTTGATTAGATTCTACAATGATCAAATTAAAATATGTCAGGTTGATAACAGTTGTATCACATTGGTACGTTAGATAACAGTGCCTGGTAGAGGACATTGAAATCTAACTCTCTCTAATCTATTTCTCTGTGGTTTAGGAGTACACAGGGGTCTGGGCCAGAGTGTGTCCAAAGTCCGCAGTTTGAAGATGGATGAAAAGGTGTGGACTGAAAACCTCAATCAGGTAGGTACAGTTTCTCATTTGTATTCTATTGTATTATTAAATGGATTAGTAACATTGCATTCTCACCACCCATATGACTGGCTTCCTCTATGTTCCTCACACTATGCTTCCTATCTTATTTGTATAATTGTATTATATTGTATGTTGTCTTTGAACAGAAGAACTTGTCATCGTTCACCCTGTTAATAAAAGGACTAGTCTTTCTGGTCAAGGTTCTAATGTCACTCCCTGTTCACCAGCTGTTCCTGTTGCTAGGTAACGACAGGGTAAACCTTTTCTGGGCAGCTAACATGCCACCAAGCGAGATGCTCTGTCCATCAAGTGACAGTGAGGAGCGCCAGCGCTTTGTTACTGCCAAGTACTGCCAGGGCAAATACCGCCGCTACCATGCACTGTTTGGCCAAGAGGAAGCCCTCAACAAAGTGAGGCACTCAGATTTTCTCTCATTTGCTCTCTCTCTCTCTCCATCTCTTGCTCTCAAAAGTTCAGACTTGTCTTCTCTGCTCCCTAATTCTCTCTCTACCTCCCCCTCTCTGGCTCCCCTCTCGCTCTCTCGCTCTCTCTCTCGCTCTCTCTTCCCCCTCGCTCTCCCCTCTCTGTCCTTCTCCCTCTCTCTCAGGCTCTGTGCAACACCATTCAGACAGGTGATGTATTGGAAACTCTGTCTCTGGTGTTCTGTGGAGCAGATGTGAACTGTTATACAGGTGATCCAGAGCTGCCCAGCCCTGTGTCCATGGCCCAGCACTATGGACAGACACTTCAGGTGGAGTTCCTCACTCACAACCACAACACAGGTAGGAGCAATGAAACCAGCCTCATTCATCAATGCCTGCAGTGTTACATCAATCATATACTTGTGTTGAACACAGAAAATATATGGGCTGTATTTCATTGTTCAGTAGAGGTGACATCATCAGTATGTATTTCCTCTCTCCAGAGCTCCCAGGGTCAAGGGCTGGAGATCACACAGTCTTAGAGGCGGCTCTCCCCGTCTCACACACTGGTTATCTGTTCAAGACTGCCTCCTCAACACGAGCAGTTACAGAGCGCAAATCAAAAGGAGGTGGGTCATTCTTGATATTCTGTTTGTAAACTGTTTGGACATGCTTTAGATCTGAATTTCAGATGAATTAGTGAGCAACTTGCAAACTTCCAATTTGATATTCCTTTTGGATAAGTGACAGGGTTTTAATGTAAATTCAGTTACCGTGAGCTAATTGTAGCATTTTGGAACATGTAGATTTTAGTCGTCGCTGGTGCTCTCTGAACCAAGGTAACTTCAGCTACTATGAGAGTGAGAAGAGCTCCAGTCAGAGTGGACAGATGAAGATGAGTGATGTCCTTTGTCTGGTGGTCAATCCACAAGGGAAACATGGGTAACACAACATGATATAGTGTATTAATCCAAAACTGTGTGAGCTTCAGAATAATGTTTATATTTGTACATATTCTATATGTGTTTCCTGTTGAGTCAGTTATGGTCATTCCTTTGAGCTGTACCATGACTCTGGGAGAGTCTACCTGTTTGGAGAGGATTCCCCTGACACGGTGAGGGAGTGGATCAAGGCCATCGGCAAGGTAAAACTAGATTTCAATTAGTATTATGATAGACTGGTAATTGGTAGTTTTGCTAGTGTATAGCTACTGCCTTGTCTTGTTGTGTGTCAGGCCCTGGTCCCCCCTGTAGGGGAGGACCTGGTGTGCTGGTCCTTTGAGCGGGTGGGCCGGCTGCGCTACACTGCAGGCCAGAGCTTCCATTGCCCTCACCTGGGCTGGTTCTCCCTGGGGGGCTCCAGACTGCTCCTCCTCCTCCACGGAGAAGACCAAGTGGATAACATTGACCTGCGAAAACTACAGGAGCTCTGTGAGTCACACCTGAACCTGCCACAGTGGGGCATACAGTGCATTCGAAAGTATTCAGACTCCTTCACCTTTTCCACATTTTGTTACGTTACAGCCTTATTCTAAAATGGATTAAATAGTCCCCCCCCATCAATCTACACACAATACCCCATAATGACAAAGAAAAAAATTGGTTTTTAGAAAATCTTGCAAATGTATAAAAATTTAAAACTGAAATATCATATTTACATAAGTATTCAGACCCTTTACTCAGTACTTTGTTGAAGCACCTTTGGCAGCGATTACAGCCTTGAGTCTTCTTGGGTATGACGCTACAAGCTTGGCACACCTGTATTTGGGGAGTTTCTCCCATTCTTCTTTGCAGATCTTCTCAAGCTCTGTCAGGTTGGATGGGGAACGTTTCTGCACAGCTATTTTCAGGTCTCTCCAGAGATGTTCGATCGGGTTCAAGTCCTGGCACTGGCTGGGCCACTCAAGGACATTCAGAGACTTGTCCCGAAGCCACTCCTGCATTGTCTTGGCTGTGTGCTTAGGGTCGTTGTCCTGTTGGAAGGTGAACCTTCGCCCCAGTCTGAGGTCCTGAGCTCTCTGGAGCAGGTTTTCATCAAGGATCTCTCTGTACTTTGCTCCATTAATCTTTCCCTAGATTTTTGACTAGTCTCCCAGTCCCTACTGCTGAAAAACATCCCCACAGCATGATGCTGCCATCACCATGCTTCACCGTAGGGATGTTGCCAGGTTTCCTCCAGACGTGACGCTTGGCATCCAGGCCAAAGAGTTCAATCTTGGTTTTATCAGACCAGAGAATCTTGTTTCTCATGGTCTGAGAGTTTTTAGGTGCCTTTTGGCAAACTCCAAGCGGGCTGTCATGTGCCTTTTACTGAGGAGTGGCTTCCGTCTGGCCACTCTACCATAAAGGCCTGATTGATGGAGTGCTGCAGAGATGGTTGCCCTTCTGGAAGGTTCTCCCATCTCCTCTAGGAAGAGTCTTGGTGGTTCCAAACTTCATCCATTTAAGAATGATGGAGGCCACTGTGTTCTTGGGGATCTTCGATGCTGCATACATTTTTTGGTACCCTTCCACAGATCTGTGCCTCGACACAATCCTGTCTCTGAGCTCTACAGACAATTCCTTCGACCTCATGGCTTGGTTTTTGCTCTGGCATGCACTGTCAACTGTGGGACCTTATATAGACAGGTGTGTGCCTTTCCAAATCATGTCCAATCAATTGAATTTACCACAGGTGGACTCTAATCAAGTTGTAGAAACATTTCAAGGATGATCAATGGAAACAGGATGCACCTGAGCTCAATTTCGAGTCTCATAGCAAAGGGTCTGAATACTTACGTAAATAATAATTATTGTTATTGTTTTCGCTTTGTCATTATGGGTTATTGTATGTAGATTGATGAGTAAAAACATTTTAGAATAAGGCTGTAACGTAACAAAATGTGGAAAAAGTCAAGGGGTCTGAATAGTTTCCCTAACTGTAGAGGGAGAAGTGTTTTAGTTTGGTGGACCAAGAATGTGAGTGACATTTTAATAGACTTTGTAATAGAGCTACTGTGGTTGACAATTGATGTAGACAGTGTGTGATGTGCTGTGATGTGATGTGCTGTCCCAGCCGTGCAGCAGGAGGCTGGTGCTGTTGTGCTGGTGAACAGAGGCAGGAGGCTGCATGTGGAGTGGGACAGGAGGCCTGACTTCCAGGGCTGGCTGAGTGGCATCCAGCAGGGCTTAGGGAGAGGAGATAGCCCCCTGGACCAGCAGCAGCTCACTGAGACAGACGTCCCTGTCATCGTGGATCGCTGCATTAGCTACATCACACAGCATGGTGGGTGGACCTAGCATGGCATCGGTTGGGACGGAGACCTAACAAAATATGTGCTCTTACCAGCTCCATTATTTGACTCTATCAGTGTCTGTGTTAATGGTATAGTGTTTTTGTGTTTGTTTATGATGTTTTTTCCTCCCCCTTTCCAGGTTTGAAGTCAGAGGGCATCTATCGGAGGTGTGGTGTGAACTCCAAGATCACCGCCCTGCTGCTCTCTCTCCGCCATGACGCCCGGCAGGTCCGTCTGAGTGAAGGGGAGGATCAGGTGGATAATGTGGCCAACGTCCTGAAGAGGTTCCTCAGGGAAGTGGGAGAGGGGGTTTTCAATGGCCATCAGGCCTCTCTGCCATGGCTCCACACCACTAGTGAGTCTGGCCTACCCTCATTCTAATACTGGTGGACCACAATGACCACACCACTGCTTTTCACTGCTCGTCTTGGTAGTCGTATCATTGGTATCCCCATGATAAGGAGTTTTGTGCTGTAATGTGTATGTGTTTTTCTTTTTTGGCCACCAGCTGTCAGTGAGATGAGAGAGAGAGTGTCCAAGTACCAGGCCCTCCTTCACAGCCTCCCCCCAGTCAACAGAGCCACTCTGGGGGCTGTCATCAACCACCTCTACTGGTCAGCCTCAACTCTCCACCTCTGTCCGCCTGTCCTCCTCTCCTCTCTTTTTCTTCCCTCCATTCTGGCTTATCTTACTCTTTCCCACTGAACCTGATGAGAATATGAGTTTACATTTGGGACAGTTGTCCTTTATTCACCTAAATGTAGAATTGTTATTGTTTATATATAGGGAATTGACTACTTTGTCTTTGAAAGTTCAAGACATGCATCACTGTTGAGAAATCTCTTGTACAAATCTGTCGATTTTGTTCCGAAAGCGTCCAGTGCTTTGCAGATGAGAATCAGATGAACATGCACAACCTGGCCATTGTGTTTGGTCCCACGCTCTTCCAGACGGACGGCACTGATAACAGCGTAGGACAGGTGGTAGAGGAGCTCATCCAGAACTACCAGGACATCTTCAATGTGAGTGGGTCTGTCTCACACTGATGACATCACTGATTTATAGAAGATAAAGAGAGGGAAATGTACTGTGTTGTCACAAGAAGCTAAATGAAATGTTCTGATCAAATGGATGGATGTGTCTGTCTGTCTGTGTGGCAGGTGGATGCAGAGCAGCTTCAGAGGCAGCTGGACATGATCTCTCATGTCATCAAAGCACAGGAGGAACACGCTGAGGAGGTGAGAACACACCCATGGCATGATTACATTTTCAGAACCCCTTGCAACAGTTTTCAGAACCCCTTGCAACAGTTTTCAGAACCTCTTGCAGCAGTTTTCAGAACCCCTTGCAGCAGTTGTTTGCCACCCAACTGAAATGATTAAATCCTGGCTTCCATGACCTATCTCTCTCTTACTATTTGCTGGACTGGGGATGGCTGTTGGCCTGCTGTGTCTCTCTCTTCATTCTGTTCTGTAGGGGACCCCCTCACCTCTCACCATCTGTGGGGTTTACCTGGAGAGGAAGGAGGAGGGCTCTGAGCTGCTGGTTCAGGTCAGCGCCATATGCACTTTCACCTTTAACTTTAGAATCCAAATGCTACAGAATGGGGTGTTCTTCTGCAATGCTTTGTGCCCAGATAATCATATACAGTGAGGGGAAAAAGTATTTGATCCCCTGCTGATTTTGTAAGTTTGCCCACTGACAAAGACATGATCAGTCTATAATTTTAATGGTAGATTTATTTGAACAGTGAGAGACAGAATACCAACAAAAAAATCCAGAAAAACGCATGTCAAAAATGTTATAAATTGATTTGCATTTTAATGAGGGAAATAAGTATTTGACCCCCTCTCAATCAGAAAGATTTCTGGCTCCCAGGTGTCTTTTATACAGGTAACGAGCTGAGATTAGGAGCACACTCTTAAAGGGAGTGCTCCTAATCTCAGTTTGTTACCTGTATAAAAGACACCTGTCCACAGAAGCGATCAATCAATCAGATTCCAAAGTCTCCACCATGGCCAAGACCAAAGAGCTCTCCAAGGATGTCAGGGACATGATTGTAGACCTACACAAGGCTGGAATGGGCTACAAGACCATCGCCAAGCAGCTTGGTGAGAAGGTGACAACAGTTGGTGTGATTATTCGCAAATGGAAGAAACACAAAAGAAATGTCCATCTCCCTCGGCCTGGGGCTCCATGCAAGATCTCACCTCGTGGAGTTGCAATGATCATGAGAACGGTGAGGAATCAGCCCAGAACTACACGGGAGGATCTTGTCAATGATCTCAAGGCAGCTGGGACCATAGTCACCAAGAAAACAATTGGTAACACACTACGCCATGAAGGACTGAAATCCTGCAGCGCCCGCAAGGGCCCCTGCTCAAGAAAGCACATATACAGGGCCGTCTGAAGTTTGCCAATGAACATCTGAATGATTCAGAGGAGAACTGGGTGAAAGTGTTGTGGTCAGATGAGACCAAAATCGAGCTCTTTGGCATCAACTCAACTCGCCGTGTTTGGAGGAGGAGGAATGATGCTTATGAACACAAGAACACCATCCCCACCATCAAATATGGAGGTGGAAACATTATGCTTTGGGGGTGTTTTTCTGCTAAGGGGACAGGACAACTTCACCGCATCAAAGGGACGATGGACGGGGCCATGTACCGTCAAATCTTGGGTGAGAACCTCCTTCCCTCAGCCAGGGCATTGAAAATGGGTAGTGGATTGGCTATTCCAGCATGACAATGACCCAAAACACACGGCCAAGGCAACAAAGGAGTGGCTCAAGAAGAAGCACATTAAGGTCCTGGAGTGGCCTAGCCAGTCTCCAGACCTTAATCCCATAGGAAATCTGTGGAGGGAGCTGAAGGTTCGAGTTGCCAAACGTCAGCCTCGAAACCTTAATGACTTGGAGAAGATCTGCAAAGAGGAGTGTTATCCTGAGTGGCGCAGTGCTAACTGTGCCACTAGAGATCCTGGTTCAAATCCAGGCTCTGTCGCAGCCGGCGGCGACCGGGAGACTCATGGGCTTCGCACAATTGGCAGGGCGTCGTCCAGGGTAGGGGGAAGGAATGGCCGGCAGGGATGTAGCTCAGTTGATAGAGCATGGCGTTTGCAACGCCAGGGTTGTGGGTTCAATACCAACGGGGGGCCAGTATTAAAAAAAATATGTCTTCACTAACTGTAAGTCGCTCTGGATAAGAGCGTCTGCTAAATGACTAAAATGTAAATGTAAATGTAAGGAGTGGAACAAAATCCCTCCTGAGATGTGTGCAAACCTGTTGGCCAACTACAAGAAACGTCTGACCTCTGTGATTGCCAACAAGGGTTTTGCCACCAAGTACTAAGTCATGTTTTGCAGAGGGGTCAAATACTTATTTCCCTCATTAAAATGCAAATCAATTTATAACATTTTTGACATGCGTTTTTCTGTTTTTTGTTGTTGTTGATTGATTGATTGCTTCTGTGGACAGGTGTCTTTTATACGGGTAACAAACTGAGATTAGGAGCACTCCCTTTAAGAGTGTGCTCCTAATCTCAGCTCGTTACCTGTATAAAAGACACCTGGGAGCCAGAAATCTTTCTGATTGAGAGGGGGTCAAATACTTATTTCCCTCATTAAAATGCAAATCAATTTATAAAATGTTTGACATGCATTTTTCAGGATTATTTTGTTGTTATTCTGTCTCTCACTGTTCAAATAAACCTACCATTAAAATTATAGACTGATCATGTCTTTGTCAGTGGGCAAACGTACAAAATCAGCAGGGGATCAAATCCTTTTTCCCCTCCCTGTATTAGTATTAGCAGTCAGACAGTGATAGGATCCTCAGTCTCTGGGGTCCCACCAGGCAAGGTGAAATCAACACTTAATTATCCATGACTGGCTGACAGATCAAATACTTTTTTCCCTCACTGTAAGCTCCCTTTCCTGCTCCTAACGGTAACCCTGCCTGCTCCTAATGCTAACTCTGCCTGCTCTTCTCCCTCAGATCTCCCAGGCAGTGAGTGCTGAGGAGCTGGTGTGTGAGGTCCTGAGACGCGGGAACATCCCTCCCCAGCAAGGGGATTATTGGAGTTGCTTCCTGGTCAACGACAACCAGGAGATGGGTAATGGTTTAGAACACCTCAGTTACAAGTTGCCAAGTCCCTTTTTAAATGTATAAGCCAAAGTAGGACAACTATTATTAATGAAGTGTGATATCTTTATATTGCATGATGAACGCTAATGCTCAACTGCAAACTAGTGGTAAAATACGATGTGTCTTCTCTGATTCCCCCAACAGAGCGTCCATTGCACTACCAGGAGCGAGCGCTGGCCATCTATTTCTCTCTGGGTAAAGATTGTCACCTGGTGGTCAAGAGGAACTGCTACATGGAGGCCATGTTAATCTACATAGGTAAATGCATGATTACCGATATATATTATTATTCCAGCTCAGTAAAGAGCACTTTTGAATAAATTACATATTGTAGATACTTTCTGTAAATAATAGTATTGATAACAGAAAAATAATCCAAAGGGAGGGAAAGGGAAGGCAACGTGTTATTTAATGATATGGTTGAAAATCAGACAGTGAAGTGAATTAGAGTTGGATATCCCCTCTCACAGCTGGCAAGGTAGACGTGTCCAGAAATGGCCTGATTAAGTTCAGTGATGAGAAGGGTCAAAAGGGGAAAAGAACCTTCAGCAGACGCCTCTGTGTGCTCGATGGCACCTCTCTCAGGCTCTACAAAGGAGTGAAGGTAAGTGAGGATGGAAGAAGGATGTGTAGACCTATTCTGTTTCTGTGACTGTATGAAGTACCTACAGTATGTGGCAGTATAGCTTCAATTGTCCATCTTTACTCTTTACTAGAGTACTCAGCCTGAGAGGGAATGTCCAGTCCATGCTCTGAAGGTCTACTATGGCATCAAGAAGAGGCTACAGCCACCATCATGGTGAGAGTCTACCAGCAACCCTGCAATGACTACTGGTCTATTTTCTCAGCCATTTGGCTGTTTGTTGTTCCATATCAGCTGTCCATATCATGTACATTCACTCCTCTTCTTCTAGCTGGGGGATGACTGTAGTGTGTGAGCAGGCAGAACGAGACAAACAGCTGTGGTGAGTATCTTTAGTAGCAACTAACGATAGGTCAACCGTAGTAACTAGAGCACTGAGGATCATGGTATATCTATAGCCTCTCTATCTCTCACCCCCTCTCGCAATCTTCTTAGGTACCTGTGCTGTGAATCAGAGAACGAATTGATTGAGTGGCTGGCCACTTTTATGAACCTCCAGGTAGTGTCCTTTTGTGTGCACTGCAACATGTTCTACTTGTGCATTTTTGCTTTCCTCAGCTCTTTATTTTATGTATTATTTTATTTTTATTTTTTCATATAGCACGATGGTGACCTGTGGCCTGCAGCTTCCAGGCCTGATTCCTGATCTGAGGCAGAAGGGGAAATAACCTAATCCTGGTTTTCCATCCCAAAAGTATCTTCCAAAAGTATCTTCCAGATACTTTTTCGCATCTTCAATTAATCTCAAAAATATATAAAAAAGCTTTTATTTTAAGTTAATAACCACAAAGTGTATTTTTCTCTGTTATATTGGTTTGGTTGACCCTATTTATAACCCATAGCTACAGTATAGCCCTCACCCACACCCATGATCCCTAGCAAGAACAGAGACAGCTTCATTCTACAGTATATTGAAATGAAAACATACAAGCCTGAGGGTAATAATAGGGGAGGCAGTATAGAACTACACTATAACAACAAACTCAAACAATAATATTAGAGGCATGTGAGAAATATCATCTAAACGCCATGTTGACTTTGAGGTTCCCTTTGATTGGGACATAATGACAAGGTTGGAGAGCTGCAGACATAAAGCCATCTAAGTTTAGACACAGAGCTTTCTGTTCATGTCATTATGGTAACAGTGGTTGTCAGTAATTATTGGAGAGCAGGATTGAAAACCCTGTCATTACTCAAGACCACAGCTTGTTGCATTGCAGTGATGTGCAGTTTATATCACTTTCATTAATTGACTAATCCTTTAACAGTACCTTAACATAAAAATGAGGACATTTACACAACGTTGCTTCCATTCACCATCACGTTGCATGTTGCCTACCTCTGCTTTTCTTAAAAAAACAAAGCATGGGTTAGGTTTACATACCAGATCACACACACCCGCTGTTCCCAGTTTCAATGTTTTCCTACATTAGCATTATATTATTATTCTCTTAGGTTATATTGTAATGTTAATGTACCTTAAAGGGTTTAGGACTGGGTCTCTGGCATGTTGCTACATCACATTAGACCACCCCCCCCACCATTCTCAATCGCCCATAAAGTTTTATTGGTGCTCTTGTGGGGCTAAGTGCCTCTCGCTCAATAAAAAGGCTTTCTAATATCCTTTTATTTTTCAGCTCTATGTTATTAGATGTGAGGCTGTGTGGGTAGTGGCTTTACATTAGGAACTCAGGGCTGGTGAAGTGGCTCAGTCACCCCTGGTAACAACCATGCACTCCCATTCACCCCCAGTTCTTACATCACTACCCCCATTAAACTTCACACATTAATGTAACCTGCTCATACTTGACACAAAAATTCTACATTCATTATGGAATCTTAGATTTTAGAGCAGCTTTTCTCACTTCCCCATCCTGCAGACCCTTAGATCTTGCTGACTGGTCTGTCATTTAATTACCTGACATTGATTTAATTTCTCTATGTTTAATGGAAGTGGAAGCCCTGCATGCAAATTGCTGGTACAAAAGGTTTTAGAATAACTTTTTCAATGGTCCATCATGGAGCTAGATTAGAAACCATAGAAGGAATATATGTCCCCGGTGGTGATCTGGTGTCATTAATCTTTAAAGGCTTTCTGAAGGACAAAATAGAGTGAGGTGTTTATCTAATGGCATGCTAACCATTTCCATTACAATACTGACATATTCCACTCATAACAAAATACTGTCCAGGTTAGAAAGATAGTTAAATGTAATACCGGTATATACAGTTGAAGTCGGAAGTTTACATACACCTTATCCAAATACATTTAAGTTTTTCACAATTCCTGACATTTAATCCTAGTAAAAATTCCCTGTCTAAGGTCAGTTAGGATCAACACTTTATTTTAAGAATGTGAAATGTCAGAATAATAGTAGAGAGTGATTGATTTATTTCAGCTTTTATTTCTTTCATCACATTCCCAGTGGGTCAGAAGTTTACATACACTCAATTAGTATTTGGTAGCATTGCCTTTAAATTGTTTAACTTGGGTCAAACGTTTCGGGTAGCCTTCCACAAGCTTCCCACAATAAATTGGGTGAATTTTGGCCCATTCCTCCTGACATAGCTGGTGTAACTGAGTCAGGTTTGTAGGCCTCCTTGCTCACACACACTTTTTCAGTTCTGCCCACACATTTTCTATAGGATTGAGGTCAGGGCTTTGTGATGGCCACTCCAATACCTTGACTTTGTTTTCCTTAAGCCATTTTGCCACAACTTTGGAAGTATGCTTGGGGTCATTGTCCATTTGGAAGACCCATTTGCGACCAAGCTTTAACTTCCTGACTGATGTCTTGAGATGTTGCTTCAATATATCCACATAATTTTCCTTCCTCATGATGCCATCTATTTTGTGAAGTGCAGTCCCTCCTGCAGCAAAGCACCCCCACAGCATGATGCTGCCACCCCCGTGCTTCACGGTTGGGATGGTGTTCTTCGTGTTGCAAGCCACCCTCTTTTTCCTCCAAACACAACGATGGTCATTATGGCCAAACAGTTCTATTTTGTTTCATCAGACCAGAGAACATTTCTCCAAAAAGTACGATCTTTGTCCCCATGTGCAGTTACAAACCGTAGTCTGGCTTTTTAATGGCGGTTTTGGAGCAGTGGCTTCTTCCTTGCTAAGCGGCCTTTCAGATTATGTTGATATAGGACTCGTTTTAATGTAGATACTTTTGTACCTGCTTCCTCCAGCATCTTCACAAGGTCTTTTGCTGTTGTTCTGGGATTGATTTGCACTTTTCGCACCAATGTACGCTCCCGAGTGGCGCAGCGGTCTAAGGCACTGCATCTCAGTGCTTGAGGCGTCACTACAGACCCCCTGGTTCGATTCCAGGCTGTATCACAACCGGCCGTGATTGGGAGTCCCATAGGGCGGCGCACACCGGGTTTGGCCAGTGTAGGCCGTCATTGTAAATAAGAATTTGTTCTTAACTGACTTGCCTAGTTAAATAAAGGTAAAATAAAAATAAATACATCTCTAGGAGACAGAACGCGTAATTTCCTGGAATTTTCCAAGCTGTTTAAAGGCACAGTCAACTTAGTGTATGTAAACTTCTGACCCACTGGAATTGTGATACAGTGAATTATATGTGCAATAATCTGTCTGTAAACAATTGTTGGAAAAATGACTTGTGTCATGCACAAAGTAGATGTCCTAACCGACTTGCCAAAACTATAGTTTTTTAACAAGAAATTTGTGGAGTGGTTGAAAAACAAGTTTTAATGACTCCAACCTAAGTGTATGTAAACTTCCGACTTCAACTGTATATGTTTTCTCAACTTTTATAATATTTTTTATTGCTTGTATACATCTCATGTTTGGTCATGTCAATAAATTGCTTATTGCTCAAGTGAATATTTTGATGAACTCTCTGCTAGTCAGCTCTCATTCAGGGGTAGTTGTTTATTTTTATCACGCAAATAATTATCACTAAACCATTCAGAGATAAGGGTCTTTCTATAAACAATAGGGCCAATGTGTGACATTGAGATAAACATTTTGCAGTTCCACATGTGTACTTAGAGGAAGCGAGTATATGCAAATTGGCCCATAACTCCACCTATACAACAACATATAGCCCTAGGACTATATACATCCTTTAAGCAGGCTGGCAAGTCAAATAATTGAAGGACTTTCAGGGACTTTTTCAAGCACTTAATTGTAATTTTCAAGGACCTCAATGTTAAACATGTTAGGCTATGGTTCAACCCAGCACTCAGAGAAACAAACACGACAAAGGGAGTGGAAGAAACAAAAATATTTAATAAAAGTTAAAATTGTCTTAGTCCAAAAACAACTGAAGTAAAGGAACAGAGTGGGCTAGTCGGCTCCGGAGGAAGGAGAGGCTGAGGCAGGCAGGCAGGTTGGGAGGTATGTCCGAAACTAAAGACAAAACAAATGACAGGTTAAGGAGAGTGGAGAGCCAGGCTGAAGACAAAGACAAAATAACTTTACTGGTGAGCCAAGTTACCGCTCTGGTAAGAACAACGATCTGGCGCCGGTGGAGAGCCATGCCCCGGAATTAGTAGTGCAGGTTGATTAGAGAATAGGATGCAGCTGCGTAGGCAGGAATCACTGGAAACAACCCGCAGCTGCACAGGAGAGGCAGATCCTGAGCACGCCCCCTGATCCACTCCAGACACACCCACATAAAGGGGACAAACACACATACAGATACAACAGACACAGAGGGGACAAAACAAGGAGGAAGGGAAACAGAAAAGGGAGAGACAAGCTGCCCACATAACAAAACAATTGTATAATTTATATAATTTTACATATAGGGTCTAATATAGACATTGTGTGCCCATGAAAACTGTTTTCACCATGTAACATAAGTATACATGAAATGTTACATAGTTACACTGCATTTCTGAGATCTCTATGCAAAAAACTGTCCTACAGCTAGATCCAGGATTCTTACAGGGTTCAAGTTCAATGTCTAATTTAACTGATTAAATCTTAATATACTGTACGATATAACGACAACTTACACTCCCATAAATGCAAGGACAGAAAAATAATGTATAATGTCTCACGATTTTGGACAAATCCGTCAAGACACCAACCATGATAAAGGATTAAACAGCTTTTAAATCAACTTGTGATTTAAAAAAATATATAGCTATGATCCCCCTTATATCTTAATGTAATGACATAACATTTTTTTCTAGATTATTATCAATGATTTATCAACAGCTGTAACAAGTTGTCCAGTGTAGGAAATCCTCACTGATACCCTAGTTTATATTCTGTAATTCGGTTTTATGCTTGATGGGAGATTGTGTGGTATTTTATTCACAGCTAATAGAATCACATGAGCCTATTAAGTTTTCTTTGTCTTATTATTATAAATGTTGTTGTTGTTGCATTTTTAGTATTTTACCCCCTTTTTCTCCCAATTTCAATTATGATCTTGTTTCATCGCTGCAACTCCCCAACGGGCTCGGCGAAGGTCGAGTCATGCGTCCTCCGAAACATGACCCGCCAAACCGTGCTCCTTAACACCCGCCCACTTAACCCGGAAGTCAGCTGCACTAATGTGTCAGAGGAAACACCGTTCAACTGACGACCGAAGTCGGCCTGCAGGCGCCCGGCCCGCCACAAAGAGTTGCTAGAGCGCGATGAGCCAAGTAAAGCTCCTCCGGCCAAACCCTCCCCTAACACGGATGACGCTGGGCCAATTGTGCGCCGCCCCATGGGACTCCCGGTCACGGCCGGTTGTGACTCAGCCTCGGATTGAACCCGGGTCTGTAGTGGTCTGTAGTGCAGACCCGGGTTCGATGCAGTGCCTTAGACCGCTGCGCCTCTCTGGAGGCCTTCTTTGTCTTATTATCTGTGTCTCATTTCACAGTTATGCCAAATGCACATGCTGGTGGATTTATGGTTGTTTTCTTTGCTGTGCTTTTCAGTAGGTGCAGCAGTTTTGAACTCTTGACAGGGGACAGGCCCGTTATGATATCAGGGTCTATGCTATTTGCCCTCATTATCATACAAAGGAGATTGTGTTGCATATTATTCCCCCGATGTTCTATCTGTGTTCAGCTTTAGCCTATCATTAACAAAACCTTTTAACTGGAAAGTCATTTGATGCTACCACCTCTTGACTGTTTTGTTGCTAATATGATTCAAATGGATCTTGTGTCAATAGAGATGCCTCATCATGGGATGTTTTCATGGGACCAAACATCATCATTGATGTCACATTGATATAACAAGCATCCTCCTGGATGATTAGAACTTAATACAAAAAACATAAATACCTTCATTTAATTAAATCTAAAACTGAACCAGTTATCAAAGGCTACCTACAGTACACTACAGACCAACCTGACAGTGCTATTATAAGCTAATAGACCTTCTGTTATAAGAGTTTGCACAAAGGCAACCCCCACTGAGCCAGCCAGCCTCTCTGACCCTGGTCTGAAACAATATCTCTCTCACTCACCGGCACTTAAAGATCAATATCCCTGTGTGTGTGTGTGCGAGCGTGCGTGTGAGTGAGAGAGCGAGCGAGAGAGGAGAGAAAGAGAGAGAGAGAGAGAGATACTACTGTAGGTATTTCCTCTTTGCTTCTCTGTCTGTTTATGGAACCCTGCAGTTGTTCTGGAATAGGTGGGGATGACATTGGGGATATTCACAGACACTCACACAAACATGTAGTTTCCATACCAGTGGGCATATACGGATTGCCCAAACCCTCTACACACACACACACACACACACACACACACACACACACACACACACACACACACACACACACACACACACACACACACACACACACAACATAATAACCCCACTCACAGTATTATTGTGAGAGACAAGGGGGGCGGGGCTGAGTGGAGTGAATGTTGGAGGGGAGGAGATTTGAAGAGAGCCTTGAGAGAGAGACGGAGAGAGGGGTAGATCGAGAGAGAAGCCTGGAGCATGCATAGAAATGTGTAGGCTTGTTTATGTACTGAGACTCTGTCTCCACTGACTCTGACAACCAGGAGAGTAATAGAGGAAGAGAGCCAAAGAGACTGATAGAGAGATAGTGTTAGTGGCTGAAGGACAGAGACAAATAGACTGATAGAGAGATAGTATTAGTGGCTGAAGGACAGAGACAAATAGACTGATAGAGAGATAGTATTAGTGGCTGAAGGACAGAGACAAATAGACTGATAGAGAGATAGTATTAGTGGCTGAAGGACAGAGACAAATAGACTGATAGAGATATAGTATTAGTGGCTGAAGGACAGAGACAAATAGACTGA
Source organism: Coregonus clupeaformis (assembly GCF_020615455.1). NCBI lineage: Eukaryota > Metazoa > Chordata > Actinopteri > Salmoniformes > Salmonidae > Coregonus > Coregonus clupeaformis. Next base: position 57,908,205 of record NC_059204.1, on the reverse strand, counting down.
TAGAGAGATAGTATTAGTGGCTGAAGGACAGAGAGACAAATAGAAAACGAAACATAGAGATAAAGAAAGGGATACAGAGGGATAGGAGGGAGCAATAGAAACACAGGCAGTATGCTGCGGTGGGTTCTTATTGCCCTCTTTCACTTCTTCAGGGGAGGAGGACGGCAGGTGTTCCCGCCAGTGGAGGAGAGAGGGGCGTACTCAAACTCCATACAGGTAAGACTCTGCTCTCCTTATCTGCCCTCTTCCAGCAGCAGGACATACAGTACTAACCAGTGTCCCATTCTTTACACCGTCTGTCTCCTGCCACATGTATCTGTACTCTACAAACTAAAGGACTGTCTTATGTCAGTCTATGTGAGATATGATCTGTCACCATAATGACAGCTGTCAGTCATGTTTCAGCTCAAATCCGTTGACATGCAGTAGTGAGTAAATCCATGTGAGAGAGAGATGATTCCCTCGTGCTCAAAGTTGGAAGTATTTATAATTTCCATGCTCAGCTGATTGGTAGATGATTCTGGTATGGCTGTGCTGTTTAGACTGCAAGTGGACTTTCCGGTTTGACTAAATGGTTCATGCTTTACTGGTGGCAATGTGGAGTGTTTGTGTATCCGTATCTTTGTCTGTGCGTTAGAGTGAGGGGGATAAAGAGATCACGTTAGCCACCTGCATTTTGCCATAATGCTGAGAGAACATTTTGCAGTTTTACAGCAAATGTTTTTTTTACATGGCTTATGACGTGTTATTATCCTATCTGGGGAGGGGGGCGACCATAGAGGTCCTATTAAATTACTAGAGGGGCTATGTCATAAACCCTCAAAGTTGGTCAGGGAGAAATCCAACCCAGTCTAATTGTAATGAATGGCAGTAGAGGCATAATCCGGATTTTATTTATGCAGGAAAGTAAAACAAAGACCATAAATGTCTAAATGTTTTGTTTTCTTGGAAAGCTGAGAGTGTTATTATATGATACAATATCAGTACTTATCTAAGTCTTATCATCTACTGATTTCAGCCAGTGTATGGCTGTGGATTGACTGCATAGTTTGAATGGAATGTTGGCATATTGGCAGTTAATTTGAAAACGAAATGGAATCATTCCTCTAAAACTGTCTGGCTAGCTAGCTATCAAACATACAGTGCAGATAAATTATTTAAATACATTATTTTACACAATATCTTATCCCAGCACTGGCAAACCATGGATGACCAACTCCCTGACCAAAATGGCTGATCTTTATCCCATCATAAGAAGTTTCATGACCATTCTAGTATTCTAATCCCCAACCCCAAATGTATCTATTTATAAATTTTGGGGGGCTGGGCCTTGCGGGGGCTGCTGGGGTGTGTGGTATGCCAGTGCTGTTACTGTAACAGTAATTATAAGTTAACAGTGTAACATTGTGAAGTGTAACATTGCATAGAACTAATATAATGTTGCATATTTCCACTCACCTGTGATGGAGGCCAGACAGAGGGGGGGTCCCCTGCCAAGTGACTTCCTTCAGCCCTCTGAGGCTATTTTAGTTTTAGGAGAATTCACAAGGAACTCTCGTCAGATCCGCATACACAGGCTTCAGAGCTGCAGGAGAACAGATCAGATCCAGCTCTTTTACAGCCACAGAAGAGTATTAAAAAAAGTTCAATTTTAGTTAACTTTCAGTGGTGGTAATGTTTTTTGTAATTTATTTAGGCTTTTTTAAACTTGTTTAATGTCATCCTTCTCTCTCTCTGGTACATTCAGTGTAGAAGCTGTCCCTCCCCTTCCATATTGACTGTCTGCATCATTAGTCTGGCCCTTATTGCTGTGCTGAGGAAACTTGTTTGGCTAATGGGCATTCACAACTGTCAGATAAGAAAGCAGTTTTGGCTCAGTGTTTATGTGTGTCTGCATGGCGATTTGTGTTTATTTTAGCTTTATTCATGGTAAACAGTGGCTGGCTGAAATGCAGCAGTCAGTGTGATGAGGGATAGTACAGTGAGGGAAAAAAGTATTTGATCCCCTGCTGATTTTGTACGTTTGCCCACTGACAAAGAAATTATCAGTCTATAATTTTAATGGTAGGTTTATTTGAACAGTGAGAGACAGAATAACAACAACAAAATCCAGAAAAACGCATGTCAAAAATGTTATAAATTGATTTGCATTTTAATGAGGGAAATAAGTATTTGACCCCCTCTCAATCAGAAAGATTTCTGGCTCCCATGTGTCTTTTATACAAGTAACGAGCTGAGATTAGGAGCACACTCTTAAAGGGAGTGCTCCTAATCTCAGCTTGTTACCTGTATAAAAGACACCTGTCCACAGAAGCAATCAATCAATCAGATTCCAAACTCTCCACCATGGCCAAGACCAAAGAGCTCTCCAAGGATGTCAGGGACAAGATTGTAGACCTACACAAGGCTGGAGTGGGCTACAACACCATCGCCAAGCAGCTTGGTGAGAAGGTGACAACAGTTGGTGCGATTATTCGCAAATGGAAGAAACACAAAATAACTGTCAATCTCCCTCGGCCTGGGGCTCCATGCAAGATCTCACCTCGTGGAGTTGCAATGATCATGAGAACGGTGAGGAATCAGCCCAGAACTACACGGGAGGATCTTGTCAATGATCTCAAGGCAGCTTGGACCATAGTCACCAAGAAAACAATTGGTAACACACTACGCTGTGAAGGACTGAAATCCTGCAGCGCCCGCTAGGTCCCCCTGCTCAAGAAAGCACATATACAAGGCCGTCTGAAGTTTGCCAATGAACAACTGAATGATTCAGAGGAGAACTGGGTGAAAGTGTTGTGGTCAGATGAGACCAGAATCGAGCTCTTTGGCATCAACTCAACTCGCCGTGTTTGGAGGAGGAGGAATGCTGCCTATGACCACAATAACACCATCCCCACCATCAAACATGGAAGTGGAAACATTATGCTTTGGGGGTGTTTTTCTGCTAAGGGGACAGGACAACTTCACTGCATCAAAGGGACGATGGACGGGGCCATGTACCGTCAAATCTTGGGTGAGAACCTCCTTCCCTCAGCCAGGGCATTGAAAATGGGTAGTGGATTGGCTATTCCAGCATGACAATGACCCAAAACACACGGCCAAGGCAACAAAGGAGTGGCTCAAGAAGAAGCACATTAAGGTCCTGGAGTGGCCTAGCCAGTCTCCAGACCTTAATCCCATAGAACATCTGTGGAGGGAGCTGAAGGTTCGAGTTGCCAAACGTCAGCCTCGAAACCTTAATGACTTGGAGAAGATCTGCAAAGAGGAGTGGAACAAAATCCCTCCTGAGATGTGTGCAAACCTGTTGGCCAACTACAAGAAACGTCTGACCTCTGTGATTGCCAACAAGGGTTTTGCCACCAAGTACTAAGTCATGTTTTGCAGAGGGGTCAAATACTTATTTCCCTCATTAAAATGCAAATCAATTTATAACATTTTTTACATGCGTTTTTCTGTTTTTTGTTGTTGTTATTCTGTCTCTCACTGTTCAAATAAATCTACCATTAAAATTATAGACTGATCATGTCTTTTGTCAGTGGGCAAACGTACAAAATCAGCAGGGGATCAAATCCTTTTTCCCCTCCCTGTATTAGTATTAGCAGTCAGACAGTGATAGGATCCTCAGTCTCTGGGGTCCCACCAGGCAAGGTGAAATCAACACTTAATTATCCATGACTGGCTGACAGGCTGTTATTATGACTCTCCCTACATGATAGAGCTCATTGTCTAGGGAAGAACAGTTTGTTTAGCACAGACGCAAGGATATTAGCATGAGGGCAACTTACCCAGTTCAATCACAAATGTATATTTAATGTGTATCAAACCCTGAGAGCAAACATGTATTTACTCATGAAAGGGCTTACTGTAAAGTGATTCTGTTTTGAAGTATCCCAGTAAGTCAACAGAGCAATGGACTAATCTGTTATCAGCCTCATTTGTAGCCTTGCAAGCCTCCTGATCTCACGAGCTTACATGAATGTTCCCTGCACAGTCTTGTAATTTCAAGGCTACCTCATTTGGGCAATTTTAATGATAGCCTTTCCACCCCTCCCTTGTGTTACAACCTCTTCACTGGTCTGTCTGTTTTCTTGTTTTGGGAGTGTACACTATTAAAATAGAAAGACTCAAAACACCATCATTGTGTAGTAAAACCATGAAAAGTAGTTCACCTATGGTGGGATCTGGTGTTTTAATCTAAACCTTATGAACCTTATGATACACTGAATGTATTTAAAAATAGACTGGAAGTACTCTGAAACACCCAAAGTGGTTCTTCAATCTGAATAATTGTGTTTTTAAGTGAGTGTTGGGAAAACACTTTTGGTGTTTCAGTGCATGTAAAAGGCAGCATTAAAACATAAAAATAATGTTTTGGCAGACTGTGTCTCCCATACAATCAAATCGTTTTAAATTGTAAATGGTTTATAGCATAAATATTGATTGATGATTTTCAGTCAATATTTTGATTAACATTTTAAAGAAGACACTGGGAATGTAATCGTTTTCCTAGGGTTGACTTTGGCACTAATTATAGGCTACAGTTGCCAGGCCCATTGTGAGATTATAAATAATGTTACAATCAAAATGTTTAGGGCTATGTAAGTTATAGCAGAGGTCACATGTGTAAAGTGGGCTTTCATCAATGGCATTCATGTAAGAAGGTGGATGTGAAACCAGGTCTCCTACTTGTCAAAACACTGCCTTAGTGCACTCAGCCAGTCTTCAAGACTAAACTGGTGTGCTAAACCACCCTTGTTACAATGAGCACTGGGGCCTGATTCAGACTTGAGATGAGTAGACTTAACATAGATTCAAGTCATGTTAAATCACCTTATCTCAAGTCTGAATAGGGCCTAGGGAGAATATATTTTTGTGAAATTCCACCTTTATTTTGGAGTGAAAGTTGGACCGGCGGAAGCAGGAATTTAACCCCTGAATGCTGGGGCAGTAAGATGGCAAATTGATTTGGAATTTTACCCACTCAACCACACAGCCACGTACCGTATGAGGAACTTGGTCCCCCATATCAGAATACAAATGTTTAGATTAAAGGCAAAATGTGAACTTCAAACATTGTGCTGCCATACTGTTCAGAATTCAACACACTATCACAGCTTATTATGAAATAGACACAAATGACTTTTTCGAAATTCATGACAGGCACACGAAAAAGTCCATTGTGTATTATACGATTTTCTTTCTTCATAACGCATTCGTGTACATTACACAAATTCCAATTCGTTGCAATAGCCACCGAGCTAAGCTATCTCGGTGGCTAACATTAGCTAGGCTAAGGGTTAAGATTAGGGTTAGGGGTGAAGATTAGGGTTAGGTTTAGGGATTAGGGTTAGTGGTTAAAGTTAGGGTTAGGTAAAATGCTAGCTAAGTAGTTAAAGGGTTAAGGTTATGAGTTAGGTTAAAGGGTTAAGGTTAGGGGAAGGGTTAGCTAACATGCTAAGTAGATGCAAAGTAGATAAAAAGTAGTTGCAAATTTGCTAATTAGCTAAAGTTGTACATGATGAGATTCAAACACACAACCTTTGGGTTCCTAGACGTTCGCGTTATGCGCTCGACCAACCTCCCTCCTATCTGAAGTAACCTACTATCTGTGATTGAAATGCACTGTATACAAATATTGTACTGCACACTGTATATAAAGTCGTGTACTGCACACCAAATGTTTTTTTTCTTCTTCGTGTACCTGTCACAAATTTCCAATAAGCAATTTGTGTCTATTTCACAATAATCTGTTATACTGGGTTGTCAGAATTCCCCCAGTCTGAGGCATGGAGGTGGAGAGAGGGCATTCGTGGCAGGTGTGTCCTCTAGCAAACTCTATGGTCAAGTAACAAAACAGGCACGTTTGTGGATGCCTCCCCTGTATTCGGGTCCTTCAAAAACTCAGACAGGTGAGAGCACACCAAATGCTCACAGGAAGAGGTGAAGCGAGACATTTTACTCTGCCCAAAATCTGTCCATGAAAATAAGCCCACGGAGTGAGGAATTTTTGTATGGAGGTCAATGAGAGAGTGTTTTGGTCAATTTTTTGGGGGAATTGCTCACTTGCTACGTGAGGCTTATTTGATCGAGTAGAAGTTTTGTAATGGTTAGGTTGTTACGAATGCACTGATATAAGAGGACGCACGTGGCATTTCGTCAACTTACCCAAAAACAACTTAATATCGGAGTTGTGCTCGTTGTCATAGATAGAGGACTCATCATTGCTATAACCCGTTTTAGCATGGACATTGCCATTCAGGGCTTCCACCATTTTAAAGTAATCAACTGGGTGGGATTCCTATGAGTTGGGCGCAATCAGCCAATGAAGAAATTGACTACTTTCAAATGGAGATAGCCTCAATGGCACAGATATAAAGATGAGTCCTCTATCTATCTCAATTGCCTGTTGTGCACACACATATCTGCCCTCTCATTGACTAGAATGGTCCCACCTGATCTTGCCTCCTCCCTCCTGCCTTCCATCTTTGAGGACATGTTTTTCCATTGTTAGTGGTCACACGAATATCTTGTCAATATAATAGACAATCTTCGACGCTCAGATAAAACTCTCCAAAACAATCCAAGTATGTGTCAATGAAAACGTGAGTACAATGTTATCAAATTGAGAAAGGAAACGGTATAGGAATTCACTCAATAAGAATATTTGTTTTGTGTAGCATTTTTGGCCGCTAATGCTAATAATCCAAGTCAAACAGGCATTTTGATTAATTGATCAGTTTTTATGATGCTACATGTAGTTGTTAACTGCCACGTTATTGTTGTTTTAAATTAAGGCCTGCTTTTTAATTAATACTGCTGGCTTGTTTGCCTACTAACTTTAGTTTTGTGAAGACAAATTAATATATTTTCTTGTGTCCTTTGTTAGAGCATAATAATAATAATAATTTTGGAATTACTGATGAGTTTGTAAGTGCACCATATAAGATCAGGGAATATACAAATAGAAAAGGGACTCCCATTTACAGTATTTGGAAACTCCAGAAGACAGGATCTAATTCGGCAGTAGACTGGATGTTAAACACCACAAACGCCTCAGAGATAGTCAGGGATGTTGTTGACCATTGAGCCCCATGTTGTCTCTGCCCATTAGTGATGGTACAGTGGACTCTAAACTCTGTGATGCGTTTCCTGTCTCTCCACAGCACTTGTCAGTGGGGTGCCTTTCTATGTAGTTGATGCTCAGCTCTAACTAAGATCCTCCAGAGCCTTGTTTGCTGATGGAGACAGGCCTGCTGGGAGGCTGGTGTTGGCATTTGAGCTGCTCGTCAAAGCACAGTTGGGGTGAGGACAGCGCTCAGTGTTTTTGACTGTCACTGTCAGTTCTCTGACGTAATGTGTGCGCATGCAATGGGGTAAAAATAGGGAAGGTATTTCTGGGTCACAACTAACATGCTGCTAATCAATATGGGCCAATTCGCATACAGCTGAATCAGCAACCATCTGTCAGACCTCTGGTCTTTACCCTCTGACCCCTCTGCTGTTTACAGATACCAACAAACACTGTTTGTCTGACTACAGTGGAGGCTAGAGGCACTCTACTGTCCTGTCTCACTGTGTACATCTCTCTTCTGTCTTCCCATTAAGCCCTCCACAACTTTGTTTATATAGATTCAGACTTCCCTGTTTAGGTAAAGTTCCTAAATCTGCATCGCTGGAGCACTGATATTTACAGTATATGTATCTACAGTACATTCTATCACGATCTTCTTTTATTCACATGGAATGAGACTGAAACCCATTCAAATAAGCTACTTATACTTTTACTACTATACTATTTCTATATGAACCCTCAGATTACTCAGTCCCAGTGCTTTCAGGCAGTTCTCCAATGGCATATTGCTGAACCAAAGGTCTCAACACCCCCTATTAACACTAACATATTAGCAGCAGATAACGCCATGTGTAGTAAACTGTGGCTGATGAAAAGAACAGATTGTGAGTGTGAGCTACCTGTCAAACGTAAAGGGTAAAAGACAGGTGTTTGATGTCCAGGGATGAGTGTATCTGCCAAGCAAATGAATACAGACCAAAGTCATAGTGTTGCCATGTTTGGCATGTCCGTGTGCCACTGTTATTGTCTGTATGTGATGAAAGAGGTCTTTCACCACGTATACATCCGGTTTACAACTTCCCAGTGGATTAAGAAGCTAGTAGCCTACGTAGGCAGACTGTAGTATGGTAAATTACCTCCTGTTTATGATGATGTATTTAGATATGGGTTTAATGCACTGAAATAACTGTGAAATTATATTATCATAGCCATGTATGTAATACTGGACAGGCTGTCTCATCGTCTCCCCCGCACACTTTCCTTCCCTCAACTTAGTCTATTTTAACAAGTGGGACCCCTCTCTGTCATCCCTAAGTCTGCCCTAGTTTTCTGTGTCCCAGTCTTGTCTCAGTGTGTCTCATTTATTAATTACATTTTAGTTATTTAGCAGACGCTCTTATCCAGAGCGACTTACAGTTAGTGAGTGCATACATTATTATTTTATTTTTTCATACTGGCCCCCCGTGGGAATCGAACCCACAACTTTGGCGTTGCAAACGCCATGCTCTACCAACTGAGCTACATCCCTGCCGGCCATTCCCTCCACTACCCTGGACGACGCTGGGCTAATTGTGCGCCACCCCATGGGTCTCCCGGTCGCGGCCGGCTACGACAGAGCCTGGATTCAAACCATTTCTATACACACAGTACCAAACATAAAGCAGATACAGTGAACAGAGGCCCAGTGAGGCCAAAGCAGGAATTATTGTATGAATCGTATTCTATACAGTGTTATCCTACCAGACTGGAGACTACTGGGAGCAAACTTACAAGACACATCGCTACTGTTTAAGATAAACACTAAGTGGACTCATTTACTGTGTGTGTAATCAAATCAAATCAAATCAAATTGTATTTGTCACATGCACCGAATACAACAGGTGTACACCTTACAGTGAGATGCTTACTTACAAGCCCCTAACCAACAATGCAGTTTTAAGAAATAAAAGTAACAAATAATTAAAGAGCAGCAGTAAAATAACAATAGTAAAATAACAATAGCAAGGCTATATACAGGAAGGTAATGCTCACTCATTCGTTCCATTATTGCTTGCATGGTCTTGTTCTGTAATTTTTTAATCTGACACCTCTCCCAGCCACCTCTGGCTCTGGTTGCAGCAGTCAAGATTTGATGTGAAAGTGCTGAGATGAATGGAATGTTTGTGTTGATTCGCTCTCCCACTTTCATGAATGATTGATGTGTTTTCCAGCAATGATAGTGTTTGTGCTACCTATGAAGTGACAGAAGAGAGACTTCAATTCTGCTCAAACTCAGAAAGAGGTAACCTCCAGGCTGGCCTGTCATAGCCACAGGTCGAATGTCAGATGTTAATTACCTCAGATGAGGCAGCTCAGGAGGTAAAGCAGGACTGTATTGTAAAGCAGAGAGGCCTGCCATAGAGTATAGGTGGAGTCCTATTGATTCCAGGTGATGTAATTACTCAGAGCTTATATTCTCCATAAGGTTACTGTGACCTTTAGCATAGATCAATTCAATCAGCAGACACATGACTCCACACGCCATGGTTACTCCGCTCCACACCCTCCATTCCTCCCTCCACACCCCACCCCTACTGGGGGAATTCAGATACATTACTGACGTCTGTTTGACTGACCCTGTGTGTGTGTGTGTGTTTTCCTACACTATTCATAATAATATAATAATACGATATACAGTATAATAATATACAGTTGAAGTCGGAAGTTTACATACACTTAGGTTGGAGTCATTAAAACTTGTTTTTCAACCACTCCACAAATTTGTTGTTAACAAACGATATATTTTATTTTTTATTTTTTATTTTTAGGGGGTAGATCAGCTTTAATATTGCAGATAGATTGTAACTTCCATCAATGTAATTGTCTGCATCACTTCCAATCCCCCATATGTTTTTTTCTATTTTTTTTCTCGCATATATACAAGTATTTGATACACTGCCGATTTTGCAGGTTTTCCTACTTACAAAGCATGTAGAGGTCTGTAATTTTTATCATAGGTACACTTCAACTGTGAGAGACAGAATCTAAAACAAAAATCCAGAAAATCACATTGTATGATTTTTAAGTAAATCATTTGCATTTTATTGCATGACATAAGTATTTGATCACCTACCAACCAGTATGAATTCCGGCTCTCACAGACCTGTTAGTTTTTCTTTAAGAAGCCCTCCTGTTCTCCACTCATTACCTGTATTAACTGCACCTGTTTGAACTCATTACCTGTATAAAAGACACCTGTCCACACACTCAATCAAACAGACTCCAACCTCTCCACAATGGCCAAGACCAGAGAGCTGTGTAAGGACATCAGGGATAAAATTGTAGACCTGTACAAGGCTGGAATGGGCTACAGGACAATAGGCAAGCAGCTTGGTGAGAAGGCAACAACTGTTGGTGCAATTATTAGAAAATGGAAGAAGTTCAAGATGACGGTCAATCACCCTCGGTCTGTGGCTCCATGCAAGATCTCACCTCGTGGGGCATCAATGATCATGAGGATGGTGAGGGATCAGCCCAGAACTACATGGCAGGACCTGGTCAATGACCTGAAGAGAGCTGGGACCACAGTCTCAAAGAAAACCATTAGTAACACACTACGCCGTCATGGATTAAAATCCTGCAGCGCACGCAAGGTCCCCCTGCTCAAGCCAGCGCATGTCCAGGCCCGTCTGAAGTTTGCCAATGACCATCTGGATGATTCAGAGGAGGAATGGGAGAAGGTCATGTGGTCTGATGAGACAAAAATAGAGCTTTTTGGTCTAAACTCCACTCACCGTGTTTGGAGGAAGAAGAAGGATGAGTACAACCCCAAGAACACCATCCCAACCGTGAAGCATGGAGGTGGAAACATCATTCTTTGGGGATGCTTTTCTGCAAAGGGGACAGGACGACTGCACCGTATTGAGGGGAGGATGGATGGGGCCATGTATCGCGAGATCTTGGCCAACAACCTCCTTCCCTCAGTAAGAGCATTGAAGATGGGTCGTGGCTGGGTCTTCCAGCATGACAACGACCCGAAACACACAGCCAAGGCAACTAAGGAGTGGCTCCGTAAGAAGCATCTCAAGGTCCTGGAGTGGCCTAGCCAGTCTCCAGACCTGAACCCAATAGAAAATCTTTGGAGGGAGCTGAATGTCCGTATTGCCCAGCGACAGCCCCAAAACCTGAAGGATCTGGAGAAGGTCTGTATGGAGGAGTGGGCCAAAATCCCTGCAGCAGTGTGTGCAAACCTGGTCAAGACCTACAGGAAACGTATGATCTCTGTAATTGCAAACAAAGGTTTCTGTACCAAATATTAAGTTCTGCTTTTCGGATGTATCAAATATTTATGTCATGCAATAAAACGCAAATGAATTACTTAAAAATCATACAATGTGATTTTCTGGATTTTTGTTTTAGATTCTGTCTCTCACAGTTGAAGTGTACCTATGTTAAAAATTACAGACCTCTACATGCTTTGTAAGTAGGAAAACCTGCAAAATCGGCAGTGTATCAAATACTTGTTCTCCCCACTGTATATATACACTGCTCAAAAAAATTAAGGGAACACTTAAACAACACATCCTAGATCTGAATGAATGAAATAATCTTATTAAATACTTTTTTCTTTACATAGTTGAATGTGCTGACAACAAAATCACACAAAAATTATCAATGGAAATACAATTTATCAACCCATGGAGGTCTGGATTTGGAGTCACCCTCAAAATTAAAGTGGAAAACCACACTACAGGCTGATCCAACTTTGATGTAATGTCCTTAAAACAAGTCAAAATGAGGCTCAGTAGTGTGTGTGGCCTCCACGTGCCTGTATGACCTCCCTACAACGCCTGGGCATGCTCCTGATGAGGTGGCGGATGGTCTCCTGAGGGATCTCCTCCCAGACCTGGACTAAAGCATCCGCCAACTCCTGGACAGTCTGTGGTGCAACGTGGCGTTGGTGGATGGAGCGAGACATGATGTCCCAGATGTGCTCAATTGGATTCAGGTCTGGGGAACGGGCGAGCCAGTCCATAGCATCAATGCCTTCCTCTTGCAGGAACTGATGACACACTCCAGCCACATGAGGTCTAGCATTGTCTTGCATTAGGAGGAACCCAGGGACAACCGCACCAGCATATGGTCTCACAAGGGGTCTGAGGATCTCATCTCGGTACCTAATGGCAGTCAGGCTACCTCTGGCGAGCACATGGAGGGCTGTGCGGCCCCCCAAAGAAATGCCACCCCACACCATGACTGACCCACCGCCAAACCGGTCATGCTGGAGGATGTTGCAGGCAGCAGAACGTTCTCCACGGCATCTCCAGACTGTCACGTCTGTCACATGTGCTCAGTGTGAACCTGCTTTCATCTGTGAAGAGCACAGGGCGTCAGTGGCGAATTTGCCAATCTTGGTGTTCTCTGGCAAATGCCAAACGTCCTGCACGGTGTTGGGCTGTAAGCACAACCCCCACCTGTGGACGTCAGGCCCTCATACCACCCTCATGGAGTCTGTTTCTGACCGTTTGAGCAGACACATGCACATTTGTGGCCTGCTGGAGGTCATTTTGCAGGGCTCTGGCAGTGCTCCTCCTGCTCCTCCTTGCACAAAGGTGGAGGTAGCGGTCCTGCTGCTGGGTTGTTGCCCTCCTACGGCCTCCTCCACGTCTCCTGATGTACTGGCCTGTCTCCTGGTAGCGCCTCCATGCTCTGGACACTACGCTGACAGACACAGCAAACCTTCTTGCCACAGCTCGCATTGATGTGCCATCCTGGATGAGCTGCACTACCTGAGCCACTTGTGTGGGTTGTAGACTCCATCTCATGCTACCACTAGAGTGAAAGCACCGCCAGCATTCAAAAGTGACCAAAACATCAGCCAGGAAGCATAGGAACTGAGAAGTGGTCTGTGGTCACCACCTGCAGAACCACTTCTTTATTGGGGGTGTCTTACTAATTGCCTATAATTTCCACCTGTTGTCTATTCCATTTGCACAACAGCATGTGAAATTTATTGTCAATCAGCGTTGCTTCCTAAGTGGACAGTTTGATTTCACAGAAGTGTGATTGACTTGGAGTTACATTGTGTTGTTTAAGTGTTCCCTTTATTTTTTTGAGCAGTGTATATATCTATATACACATATACACATACATACATATATATATATACACATACATACATGTATACATACAGTGAGGGAAAAAAGTATTTGATCCCCTGCTGATTTTGTACGTTTGCCCACTGACAAAGAAATGATCAGTCTATAATTTTAATGGTAGGTTTATTTGAACAGTGAGAGACAGAATAACAACAACAAAATCCAGAAAAACGCATGTAAAAAATGTTATAAATTGATTTGCATTTTAATGAGGGAAATAAGTATTTGACCCCCTCTCAATCAGAAAGATTTCTGGCTCCCAGGTGTCTTTTATACAGGTAATGAGCTGAGATTAGGAGCACACTCTTAAAGGGAGTGCTCCTAATCTCAGCTTGTTACCTGTATAAAAGACACCTGTCCACAGAAGCAATCAATCAGATTCCAAACTCTCCACCATGGCCAAGACCAAAGAGCTCTCCAAGGATGTCAGGGACAAGATTGTAGACCTACACAAGGCTGGAGTGGGCTACAACACCATCGCCAAGCAGCTTGGTGAGAAGGTGACAACAGTTGGTGCGATTATTTGCAAATGGAAGAAACACAAAAGAACTGTCCATCTCCCTCAGCCTGGGGCTCCATGCAAGATCTCACCTCGTGGAGTTGCAATGATCATGAGAACGGTGAGGAATCAGCCCAGAACTACACGGGAGGATCTTGTCAATGATCTCAAGGCAGCTTGGACCATAGTCACCAAGAAAACAATTGGTAACACACTACGCTGTGAAGGACTGAAATCCTGCAGCGCCCGCAAGGTCCCCCTGCTCAAGAAAGCACATATACAGGGCCGTCTGAAGTTTGCCAATGAACATCTGAATGATTCAGAGGAGAACTGGGTGAAAGTGTTGTGGTCAGATGAGACCAAAATCGAGCTCTTTGGCATCAACTCAACTCGCCGTGTTTGGAGGAGGAGGAATGCTGCCTATGACCACAAGAACATCATCCCCACCATCAAACATGGAGGTGGAAACATTATGCTTTGGGGGTGTTTTTCTGCTAAGGGGACAGGACAACTTCACCGCATCAAAGGGACGATGGACGGGGCCATGTACCGTCAAATCTTGGGTGAGAACCTCCTTCCCTCAGCCAGGGCATTGAAAATGGGTAGTGGATTGGCTATTCCAGCATGACAATGACCCAAAACACACGGCCAAGGCAACAAAGGAGTGGCTCAAGAAGAAGCACATTAAGGTCCTGGAGTGGCCTAGCCAGTCTCCAGACCTTAATCCCATAGAAAATCTGTGGAGGGGAGCTGAAGGTTCGAGTTGCCAAACGTCAGCCTCGAAACCTTAATGACTTGGAGAAGATCTGCAAAGAGGAGTGGAACAAAATCCCTCCTGAGATGTGTGCAAACCTGGTGGCCAACTACAAGAAACGTCTGACCTCTGTGATTGCAAACAAGGGTTTTGCCACCAAGTACTAAGTCATGTTTTGCAGAGGGGTCAAATACTTATTTCCCTCATTAAAATGCAAATCAATTTATAACATTTTTGACATGCGTTTTTCAGTTTTTTTTTGTTGTTATTCTGTCTCTCACTGTTCAAATAAACCTACCATTAAAATTATAGACTGATCATGTCTTTGTCAGTGGGCAAACATACAAAATCAGCAGGGGATCAAATACTTTTTTCCCTCACTGTACATACATACATATCCTTTAAAAATATATATATTTCCCTTTATTACTTTCTAACCCCACCATCCCCTCCCTAATTGGAGTAAACTAGTGAACAACAATGCTTAGGCCTCTACTTCATGCTTATACATACTATATACATTTTATGGACACAGTCACTAATTATATTTTGTTTGTTTTTACTCCTGAACTTCCTCAGATCATTTTCATGATTCCTCAGATCATTTCTAACTGTGCTCTTTCACAAACGCTCACAATATATAACCTATATACTTATTATGGACACAGCATGTCTTACACTAGTTATCTTGTTGTTATTACAAACTATAGTTTTGGCAAGTCGGTTAGGACATCTACTTTGTGCATGACACAAGTAATTTTTCCAACAATTGTTTACTGTCACGACTTCAGCCGAGGCTGCCTCCCCTCCTTGTTCGGGCAGGCTTCGGCGTTCGTCGTCACCGGCTTACTAACCACTGCCGCCCCAATCATCATCATATTTGTCTTGTCTTGTCAATCACACACACCTGGTTCTAATCCCCTCATTAGTCTGTGTATAAGTGTTCCCTCTGCCCCCTTGTCCTTGTGGGGGATTGTTATTTGTGAGAGTAGTATAGCTCGGTGGAGCTACTCGTACATTTTGTTGCCAGGGTAGATTTTCCCCTGTGCCTATGTATTATTGGATTATACCGTTACAGTGTATTTGCCAGGGATGAGAGTTTCCCCTGTGCCTGTTTCGTTGATCGCTATTTGAGTGCATTTGTGTGTCAACGAAGGAATAAACTCTGTATTCGGTGATTACCCTCCTGCGCCTGACTCCTTTCACTCATCACATTTACAGACAGATTATTTCACTTATAATTCACTGTATCACAATTCCAGTGGGTCATAAGTTTACATACACTAAGTTGACTGTGCCTTTAAACAGCTTGGAAAATTCCAGAAAATGATGTCATGGCTTTAGAAGGTTCTGATAGGCTAATTGACATCATTTGAGTCAATTGGAGGTGTACCTGTGGATGTATTTCAAGGCCTACCTTCAAACTCAGTGCCTCTTTGCTTGACATCATGGGACAATCAAAAGAAATCAGCCAAGACCTCAGAAAAAAAATTGTAGACCTCCACAAGTCTGGTTCATCCTTGGGAGCAATTTCCAAACGCCTGAAGGTACCTCGTTCATCTGTACAAACAATAGTACGCAAGTATAAACACCATGGGACCACGCAGCCGTCATACCGCTCAGGAAGGAGACGCGTTCTGTCTCCTAGAGATGAACGTACTTTGGTGCGAAAAGTGCAAATCAATCCCAGAACAACAGCAAAGGACCTTGTGAAGATGCTGGAGGAAACAGGTACAAAAGTATCTATATCCACAGTAAAACGAGTCCTATATCGACATAACCTGAAAGGCCGCTCAGCAAGGAAGAAGCCACTGCTCCAAAACCGCCATAAAAAAGCCAGACTACAAAAGATGGTACTTTTTGGAGAAATGTACTCTGGTCTGATGGAACAAAAATAGAACTGTTTGGCCATAATGACCATCGTTATGTTTGGAGGAAAAAGGGGGTGGCTTGCAAGCCGAAGAACACCATCCCAACCGTGAAGCACGGGGGTGGCAGCATCATGCTGTGGGGGTGCTTTGCTGCAGGAGGGACTGGTGCACTTCACAAAGTAGATGGCATCATGAGGAAGGAAAATATGTGGTTATATTGAAGCAACATCTCAAGACATCAGTCAGGAAGTTAAAGCTTGGTCGCAAATGGGTCTTCCAAATGGACAATGGCCCCAAGTGTGTGCGAGCAAGGAGGCATACAAACCTGACTCAGTTACCCCAGCTCTGTCAGGAGGAATGGGCCAAAATTCACCCAACTTATTGTGGGAAGCTTGTGGAAGGCTACCTGAAACATTTGAAAAGTGGTGATCCTAACTGACCTAAGACAGGGAATTTTTTACTAGGATCAAATGTCAGGAATTGTGAAAAACTGAGTTTAAATGTATTTGGCTAAGATGTATGTAAACTTCCGACTTCAACTGTATATGTAATTTAGCACGCACATTTATCCAAAGTGACTTAGTCATGCATGCATTTTTTGTATGGGTGACCCCAGCAGGAATCGAACCAACAACCCAAGCGGGCTGTCTTGTGCCTTTTACTGAGGAGTGGCTTTCATCTGGCCACACTACCATAAAGGCCTGATTGGTGGAGTGCTGCAGAGATGGTTGCCCTTCTGCCAGGTTCTCCCATCTCCACAGAGGAACTCTGGAGCTCTGTCAGAGTGACCATCGGGTTCTTGGTCACCTCCCTGACCAAGGCCCTTCTTCCCCGATTGCTCAGTTTGGCCGGGTGGCCAGCTCTAGGAAGAGTCTTGGTAGTTCCAAACTGCTTCCATTTAAGAATGATGGAGGCCACTGTGTTCTTGGGGAACTTCATTGCTGCAGCAATTTTTTGGTACCCTTCCCCAGATCTGTACCTCGACACAATTCTGTCTCGGAGCTCTACGGACAATTCCATTGACCTCATGGCTTGGTTTCTGTTCTGACGTCCACTGTCAACTGTAGGACCTTATATAGACAGGTGTGTGCCTTTCCAAATAATCTCTAATCAATTGAATTTACCACAAGTGGACTTCAATCAAGTCGTAGAAACATCTCAAGGATGATCAATGGAAACAGGATGCACCTGAGCTCAATTTCGAGTCTCATAGCAAAGGGTCTGAATACTTATTTAAATAAGGTATCTGTTTTTTGCTTGTAATACATTTGCAAAAAATTCTAAAAACCTGTTTTTGCTTTGTCATGATGTGTGTAGATGGATGAGGATTTTTTTTGTTTAATCCATTTTAGAATAAGGCTGTAAATGTGGAAAAAGTAAAGGGGTCTGAATACTTTCCGAATGCACTGTACCTTAACTCACTCTGGTTTAGGGTTGCAAAGCTACTGGTAATTTACCAAAGTTCCTGGAATCTTCAGTCATTTAGGTAATTAACAGGTAATCTATGGTAACTTTGATAATTTATACTTGAATAACTTTAAAAAGTGTATTCATATATAGTATTTATGTTTTACATCTGTGTCCATGATTCTACTGGATAGAAAATAACATAATTAATGAAAAAAGCATCTAATCAACAATGGCATTATTGTCAATTAACTCTGCAACTCTTCCAACTATAGACTTTTTTCACAACTTCCACCAGTTTGGCGCCAAAACATTTACAACTAAGAAATATTTATATGGTAATAAAATACAAGTGTGTAAATATATATACAGTATATATACAGTACCAGTCAAAAGTTTGGACACACCTACTCATTCCAGGGTCAAAACTATGAAATCAATCAATCAATTTTCAATCAATTTTATTTTATATAGCCCTTCTTACATCAGCTAATATCTCGAAGTGCTGTACAGAAACCCAGCCTAAAACCCCAAACAGCTAGTAATGCAGGTGTAGAAGCACGGTGGCTAGGAAAAACTCCCTAGAAAGGCAAAACCTAGGAAGAAACCTAGAGAGGAACCAGGCTATGAGGGGTGGCCAGTCCTCTTCTGGCTGTGCCGGGTGGAGATTATAACAGAACCATGCCAAGATGTTCAAAAATGTTCATAAGTGACAAGCATGGTCAAATAATAATCAGGAATAAATCTCAGTTGGCTTTTCATAGCCGATCATTAGAGTTTAAAACAGCAGGTCTGGGACAGGTAGGGGTTCCATAACCGCAGGCAGAACAGTTTAAACTGGAATAGCAGCAAGGCCAGGCGGACTGGGGACAGCAAGGAGTCACCACGGCCGGTAGTCCCGACGTATGGTCCTAGGGCTCAGGTCTCTCAGTTGGCTTTTCATAGCCGATCATTTAGAGTTGAAAACAGCAGGTCTGGGACAGGTAGGGGTTTCGTAGCCGCAGGCAGAACAGTTGAAACTGGAATAGCAGCAAGGCCAGGCGGACTGGGGACAGCAAGGTGTCATCATGCCCGGTAGTCCTGACGTATGGTCCTAGGGCTCAGGTTCTCAGAGAGAAAGAGAGAACGAGAGAATTAGAGAGAGACATACTTAAATTCACACAGGACACTGGATAAGACAGGAGAAGTACTCCAGGTATAACCAACTAACCCCAGCCCCCCGACACATAAACTACTGCAGCATAAATACTGGAGGCTGAGACAGGAGCGGTCCGGAGACACTGTGGCCCCATCCGAAGAAACCCCGGACAGGGCCAAACAGGAAGGATATAACCCCACCCACTCCGCCAAAGCACAGCCCCCGCACCACTAGAGGGATATCCCCAACCACCAACTTACAATCCTGAGACAAGGCCGAGTATAGCCCACAGAGGTCTCCACCACAGCACAAACCAAGGGGGGGCGCCAACCCAGACAGGAAGATCACGTCAGTAACTCAACCCACTCAAGTGACGCACCCCTCCCAGGGACGGCATGAAAGAGCACCAGCAAGCCAGTGACTCAGCCCCTGCAACAGGGTTAGAGGCAGAGAACCCCAGTGGAGAGGGGAACCGGCCCGGCAGAGACAGCAAGGGCTGTTCGTTGCTCCAGCCTTTCCGTTCACCTTCACACTCCTGGGCCAGACTACACTCAATCATATGACCTACTGAAGAGATAAGTCTTCAGTAAAGACTTAAAGGTTGAGACCGAGTCTGCGTCTCTCACATGGGTAGGCAGACTGTTCCATAAAAATGGAGATCTATAGGAGAAAGCCCTGCCTCCCGCTGTTTGCTTAGAAATTCTAGGGACAATTAGGAGGCCTGCGTCTTGTGACCGTAGCGTACGTATTGGTATGTACGAAATAACACATATGGAATGTATGAAATAACACATATGGAATCATGTAGTAACCAAAAAAGTGTTAAACAAAACAAATATATTTTATATTTGAGATTCTTCAAATAGCCACCCTTTGCCTTGATGACAGCTTTGCACACTCGTGGCATTCTCTCAACCCGCTTCACCTGGAATGCTTTTCCAACATTCTTGAAGGAGTTCCCACATATGCTAAGCACTTGTTGGCTGCTTTTCCTTCACTCTGCAGTCCAACTCACCCAAACCATCTCAATTGGGTTGAGGTTGGGTGATTGTGGAGGACAGGTCATCTGATGCAGCACTGCATCACTCTCCTTCTTGGTCAAATAGCCCTTACACAGCCTGGAGGTGTGTTGGGTCATTGTCCTGTTGAAAAACAAATGATAGTCCCACTAAGCGCAAACCAGATGGGATGGCGTATCATTGCAGAATGCGGTGGTAGTTATGCTGGTTAGCTGTGCCTTGAATTCTAAATAAATCACTGACAGTGTCACCAGCAAAGCACCCCCACACCATCACATCTCCTCCTCCATGCTTCACGGTGGGAACCACACATGCAGAGATCAGATCATCCGTTCACCTACTCTGCGTTTTACAAAGACACGGCGGTTGGAACCAAAAATCTCAAATTTGTACTCATCAGACCAAAGGACAGATTTCCACCGGTCTAATGTCCATTGCTCGTGTTTCTTGGCCCAAGCAAGTCTCTTCTTCTTATTGGTGTCCTTAAGTAGTGGTTTCTTTGCAGCAATTCGACCATGAAGGCCTGATTCGACCATGGCTATTTGAAGAATCTCAAATATAAAATATGTTTTGATTTGTTTAACACTTTTTTGGTTACTACATGATTCTGTATGTGTTATTTCACAGTTTTGATGTCTTCCCTATTATTCTACAATGTAGAAAATAGTAAAAATAAAGAAAAACCCTGGAATGAGTAGGTGTGTCCAAACTTTTGACTGGTACTGACTCCCATCTGCTCCTGTTTTGGCCTTGGAAAGATATGTCTGTAAGTTGGCACATGTTGTTTTCAAGTGTTTAGCATATGATTTCGTTAATACAAGTGGTGATTTCTGTCAGTTTCATGTTTTCACATCTTTGTTCAAGCTTTTATGTTCGCAAATGTGCTAAGCGAATTAAGCTAACTAAACGCCATTCACTTAACTTTGTTTGTTAGCATGCTAGCTCCCATTTCGTGATGAAATGTAGCTAGCTTGTCTTTGTATGTATCTGACTAATTTCAGTGCTTAGTATGTTACGAGATTGTATACTTGTAATTACATTGTATGTATACATAGTTAAGTGTACTGGGTTTCAGTCATTTTATGGCTATTTTCCTGTCAGTAAAATTGTCATACTTTCTACAAGTCATTGTCCTGGCTAGCTAAGCTAGCGTAGAATCCCGTATTATCGGCATATTCAACAGCGTTTAAGAAATATATTACCTTCAACAGTGTTATCTTGTGATCAAGCCTTCAATGTTTTGTGATTATTGGTGTCGTAAAATTTCAGTTATGTGCATTAACATAAACAATGAAAACACTGTTGGAGTTTGTGTTGCAGAGGTGCACTTGGAAAGTAAAGGAAGAAATACACAAGATGGGTTCAATAAATATATATATAATATTTTAGACATTTATTTTTTTGAACAAATAAATAATTTCATATGAACACAAACAAAACAAACAATTAAATCTCGACCTCCATCCCTATATTGTCACAAAAATCACAATAAAAATCCAGCTCCACCGCTACCTCTTGATCCCACTGCACACACCTGCAGTGGAACCAGTGCTGGCAGAAGTCACAGCACACCCATGGCACCTCGGATCTACACTCCTGAGAGGAGCTTGCAGGCGGATCACGCTCCCCGCAGCGAGCACAGCAGGTGCTGTCTTCTTTTATAAAAAATAAAATAATAATACAAATGTATTAATATGGTTTTGCAAAATGTAGAAGTTCTTCAACAACAATAGTAATTGATACAACTGAGAGAGCGAGAAAAACTGATTATGAAGTACCTGAGAGTGGTGCCATGGGTGGTGTGACAGATCCTTTTCTGTGCTGCAGTTTGAGAAAAAGTAGTGTTAGACAGAGCATGTTGCATGAAAACCCTTTTCAACTTTTTTACATCAATACCTCTGGAGGAAGCTGCAGAGGTTTTGGAGGAGGTGGAGATGACTTGAGGGCTGGTGCTATGTACTGTAGATATATAAAGATATTGTGATGTCACGAGAGGCTGTGTCCTGGAGGGACGTTACATCCCCCTGAGGTGGCTGCAAACCCAGACAGCTATGGCTCCATCTGCTGGTATGGTCGGGAACTCCACCCCTCTATGGCCAATCTTCCCACGCAGCTGAAACAAATGAGGAGCTGATGAGCTGAAGGTTTGGGAAGGGAAGAGACACAGTCTCCAACCTGGGCTCTCTGGAGGACAAGAGTGCTGCACGTCCACTTCCATGAGGAATATAAGGATTTGGAGATACTTACCTTTGGGAAATACTCACCTTTGGATATATGCACCTGTGGAAATACGTGAGAGACATTTGGAAGGACTTTTTGCTGGGTTGGCCACTAGCTGCAACGTGGACTACAGTAAGGCTGGGGAAAAGTTATCTGAGCGAGTGAGAATTATGATTTTGGATGTGGAAGAGACATCCCTGAACTGTTAACCCTTAAAGAGCCACAAGAGAACAGAATTTTTGTTATATTTTCGTTAATTTCCCAAGACCTATAATAAAATCCTTGTTTTGTTTGAACCTTGTCTCCTTGCACTACTTGAGCAATCCCGCTGAAAGCTGTGTAGCCTCTCGTGACGTCACAGATGGTGGAGAATACGGGCACGCTCAAGCGTTAATAGTGCATGTCAGAGGAGGATACCGAAGGTTTGATCACCCAGTTTTCCAAGTTGGCCGTAGGCTCCCGCCCGACTGAAATGGAGGACATATTGAAAGCCCTTGTTGCTGGCCAGCAAGCCCAGATGCAAGCAAACGTGGCTCTCTTGGAGGAGCAAAAGAAAGCCAACCTTCTGAAGGCAGAGGAATTGCAGTTGCAGAGACAGAGGGTGGTCCAAAATACCCGCCCAATAAAGGCAAGTGACTTTATATCTAAGATGGGAGCTACCGATGACATTGAGGCATACCTGCATGCATTTGAGGCCACGGCCACTAGGGAAGCCTGGCCCAAGCAACAGTGGGTTGGTCTGTTAGCCCCCTTTCTAACCGGGGAATCGCTGAATGCTGTCCGGGACCTGGGCCCTGACCAGGTTACTGACTATGATGCCCTGAAGTCTGAGATCCTCAGCAGATATGGACTCACAAAGTTTGGTATGGCCCAGCGCTTTCACGGCTGGACCTTCCAACCAGACCAACCTCCTCGGGCGCAGATGCATGAACTTGTCCGAATCGCAAGGAAATGGCTGGATCCGCAGAGGAATACAGCAGCGGCGGTGGTGGAGGCCGTTGTGGTGGATCGTTACCTACGCGCCCTGCCTTATGAGGCAAAAGCGGTTCATCAGTCAACAGGCCTTGACCACGGCTGATCTGACCGTGGAAGCTGTGGAAAAGTACCAGGCCACAGCGGAGATGCTGAATGCTTCCCGAAAAGACCCCAGGAGTGCGGCCCCACCACAAATGGGAAGAACCCGTCCAAAGGACCCCAAGGTCTCGAACCCAGCCACGTCAGGACTTATCCCGGCTCCAGGGGGAGCCAGAAACCAGGCGGGTCCAAGAAGAGTACACCAGGAGGGGGAAACTCGACAGTGTTACCGGTGTGGGGAGATGGGACATATCTCCTGGCAGTGTGGGAAACCAGCCGATGAACCTATGCCCACTGCGGAGTCCTCCAGCTCAGCACCCACACACCGTTTGCCTCGCTCTAGGGAGTCGTAGATGGCGGCCCAGATCGACCCCCCCACCTGCCCGGTAACTGTGAATCACCATGATGTGGAGGCCTTACTGGATTCTGGTAGCCGGGCCACCCTGGTGCGTAAGGATTTGGTGGGCCCAACGTGTCTGACCCCGGGGAAAGTCCTCCCAGTTTCCTGTGTCCATGGGGACACCAGAGAATACCCCGTTACTGAACTTACAATGACCAGCACACGGGGAACCATACACACGACGGCGGGGGTGGTTGATTCCCTCCCCGTCCCTGTCCTAATTGGACGAGACTGCCCAGCCTTTTACCCACTCTGGAGAGAGTCTCAGGAGAGGATAACCCGAGTACCTCGGAAACGGAGAGGCAAGACTCATCCTGGGAAGGCTCCGGTGCAATCCTCCGATTACTCACTCCCGCCCGGGCTCTGATAGGGATGGCAGGTGCCCAGACCGACACAGAGACGGAGCTACAGAATCTGGACAAAGAACTGTCTGGTCTGAAGGGGACCGCTGAGAGGTATCGTTTGTTAAAGCAACAGTTAGACATGAAGAGTTAGATATCCTCCAGGCTAAACTCCAACAGAGCTCCTTCCATAAGCAACAGGAGGAGCTGGAGGGCTGCGCAGGACCATCGAGGAGTGTGAGGAGACCCTGCGCAGTAGTAAGGAGGTCCAGAAGAAGGCAGAGGAGAAGTACAAGGTGTTGGAGAACAAGATGAAGAATGCGGAGGCAGAGAGAGAGAAGGAACTGAAAGCTGCTCAACAGAAGCTAAACTCTGCTAAAACCAAGGCTGATGCGTTCAGTAAGAAACTCAAGGAGAGACAACAGGAGGCTGAGTCCCTGGTCCTAGAGTTGGAGGAGTTGAAGAGAGAGCAGTCTGGCAAGCACCACGGCAATGCGGACGCCCTCTCCCGGCGTGATGCCTTCTTCGCTGCCTTTACCCCGACGAGGACGTCGGTCCCGAGGAGGGGGATGTGTGATGTCACGAGAGGCTGTGTCCCCTGGATGCCCAATCATGCAGTATAAAACAGGCACCCTCTCCAGGGCATTCACTATGCGTGTGAACATTAAAGTGTTGTCGACATTACTGAAATATACAGCTATGAAACAATATTAAAACCAGCTTCAGTTTTAATTGTGCAAAATTATGAAGGCACGAATAAAGCCACATGTTCTTTGGTAATGCAATGAAAGGGAACATACAGCTACAACAGAAATTATTGGCATAAAGATAGCAAAAAAGACTATAAATACGGTAATACAAATACTGAGCTACAGTGGGGAAAAAAAGTATTTAGTCAGCCACCAATTGTGCAAGTTCTCCCACTTAAAAAGATGAGAGAGGCCTGTAATTTTCACCATAGGTACACGTCAACTATGACAGACAAATTGAGGAAAAAAATTCCAGAAAATCACATTGTAGGATTTTTTATGAATTTATTTGCAAATGATGGTGGAAAATAAGTATTTGGTCACCTACAAACAAGCAAGATTTCTGGCTCTCACAGACCTGTAACTTCTTCTTTAAGAGGCTCCTCTGTCCTCCACTCGTTACCTGTATTAATGGCACCTGTTTGAACTTGTTATCAGTATAAAAAGACACCTGTCCACAACCTCAAACAGTCACACTCCAAACTCCACTATGGCCAAGACCAAAGAGCTGTCAAAGGACACCAGAAACAAAATTGTAGACCTGCACCAGGCTGGGAAGACTGAATCTGCAATAGGTAAGCAGCTTGGTTTGAATAAATCAACTGTGGGAGCAATTATTAGGAAATGGAAGACATACAAGACCACTGATAATCTCCCTCGATCTGGGGCTCCACGCAAGATCTCACCCCGTGGGGTCAAAATGATCACAAGAACGGTGAGCAAAAATCCCAGAACCACATGGGGGGACCTAGTGAATGACCTGTAGAGAGCTGGGACCAAAGTAACAAAGCCTACCATCAGTAACACACTATGCCGCCAGGGACTCAAATCATGCATTGCAAGATGTGTCCCCCTGCTTAAGCCAGTACATGTCCAGGCCCGTCTGAAGTTTGCTAGAGTGCATTTGGATGATCCAGAAGAGGATTGGGAGAATGTCATATGGTCAGATGAAACCAAAATATAACTTTTTGGTAAAAACTCAACTCGTCGTGTTTGGAGGACAAAGAATGCTGAGTTGCATCCAACGAACACCATACCTACTGTGAAGCATGGGGCTGGAAACATCATGCTTTGGGGCTGTTTTTCTGCAAAGGGACCAGGACGACTGATCCGTGTAAAGGAAAGAATGAATGGGGCCATGTATCGTGAGATTTTGAGTGAAAACCTCCTTCCATCAGCAAGGGCATTGAAGATGAAACGTGGCTGGGTCTTTCAGCATGACAATGATCCCAAACACACCGCCCGGGCAACGAAGGAGTGGCTTCGTAATAAGCATATCAAGGTCCTGGAGTGGCCTAGCCAGTCTCCACATCTCAACCCCATAGAAAATCTTTGGAGGGAGTTGAAAGTCCGTGTTGCCCAGCGACAGCCCCAAAACATCACTGCTCTAGAGGAGATCTGCATGGAGGAATGGGCCAAAATACCAGCAACAGTGTGTGAAAACCTTGTGAACACTTACAGAAAACGTTTGACCTGTGTCATTGCCAACAAAGGGTATATAACAAAGTATTGAGAAACTTTTGTTATTGACCAAATACTTATTTTCCACCATAATTTGCAAATAAATTCATTAAAAATCCTACAATGTGATTTTCTGGATTTTTTTTTCTCATTTTGTCTGTCATAATTGACATGTACCTATGATGAAAATTACAGGCCTCTCTCATCTTTTTAAGTGGGAGAACTTGCACAATTGGTGGCTGACTAAATACTTTTTTTCCCCACTGTATATGGTATGCTCAAACAAAATTATATTATATTATACTAATACAATTGCTCAGAGAAAAATATTTAGTTCAACAAGTAATAAAATAAAATCTCAAAAAGATGTGTGTCAAAATTATTGGCACCCCTGTTTTCAATACTTTGTGCATCCTCCCCTTGCGAGGATAGCGGCACTTTAACTTTTTCTATAATGTTTTATAAGATTGAAGAAATCATTGGGAGGGATCTTAGACCATTCTTACATACAGAGTCTTTCCAGATCCTTGATATCCTTCATTCTGCACTTATGGACTGCCCCCTTCAATTCAAACCACAGATTTTCAATGGGGTTCATGTCTGGAGACTGAGATGGCTATTGCAAGATGTTGATATTGTGGTTTCTTTGTGGATTTTGATGTGTGCTTGGGGTCATTGTCTTGCTAGAAAATCCACTTGCGACCAAGTTTCAGCCTCCTGGCAGAGGCAACAAGGTTTTTGGCTAAAATGTCCTGGTACATGGTAGAGTTCATGATGCCGTTAACCTTAACAAGAGCAAAACAGCCCCATAACATCAAAGATCCACCACCATATTTTACAGTAGGTATGAGGTTATTTTCTGATATGCATCCTTCTTTCAAACCCACCACTGGTTTGCGTGGCCAAAGAGCTTTATTTTCGTCTCATCTAACCATAGCACCCGGTTCCAATCCAAGTGCCAATGCCGTTTAGCAAACTCCAGAGGGGTGTCCTCCGAAGCAGGTTTAAGGAATTAGCAAGGTCATTTTGGTCAGCTCTGGGTTCAACTCGGAATAACAGGTCATATGAAAGTGGCTCACCTGAGCCGAGAGTTGAGGACCAATAAATCTGATTCCCTCCCTCTTGCAAAGATTGTGTCATCATCCCCATCATTTGAGGAAGACGACTGATTAAATATTTTATTAATCAAATGTTTTTAGTAATGACAGAATGCATTTTAAACTTCAAATAATGTAACACTTTTGTATGACTTAATAAAGAAAACATAACGATAGGAGTGGGGAAAAAAGGTGCTTGTGCATTGATAAGCACACCAAAGCAAACAAAATATGGCATTAACGATGAGTAATAAAATAAAGTCGGCACTTCTAAAAGCCTATTTCACACCATAGCCTGCTGAATTTGTAAGACAACTTGTCATTCATTTTGATTTCGGCACAAATTAAAATGTGGCACTGACTCGCCCATGGATTGATGTTTCAGCATTGTCTCAACGAAGAGTTCGGCATTCGACTAGCCATGTGCGACATGCACGCGCAGTTACAAGCCTGCTAGAGTTAGCGGCAGGCGGTCGAGCAATATACACCGTAGTACGGATGAAGCCTGAGATGGAATATGAAGCTAACTGAAGCTGGTTAGCTTTAGAAAACCCTGAGATCTAACTTGCTTTGTAGGATATCGCTCTGGTGTTTGCATTTGTTGGTTGCTCTCAATAAAGTTTTTTTTAAATGGAAACCCTTCCAAATAGCATATTGATTGGCATGGAGGTGGCAAGGAATTATAAATTTGGTGACCACAGGATGTGACCAAGTTCTGTAATTCTTTGTAAAGTCAACAACCATTTGTCTCTTTTCATTTGTGAGTTCTTTGCTTTTCCCCATGGTGATGGATGACAAATGGATTTTACATGTGTGTTACCTCATTATTGTACCCCAGTGAAACAGGAAGCCATACAAGGCCACAATACAGAGATTAATTTAAAAACATAAAATGTTAATGCAGATTAAATGTTGCTTTATTTTATTTAAAAGAATCGTTAGAGGTGCCAATAATTTTGACACTTATCTTTTTTTGATTTTTAATTTACTTCTCTGAACAATTGTATTAGTATAAAATAATGTAATTTTTCCCAAAAAAATTGAGCCTACAATATACACTGAGTATACAAAAAATTACAAACACTTTCCTAATATTTAGTCCCCCCCCCCCCCTTTTGCACTCAGAACAGCCTCAATTCGCTGGGGCCATGGACTCCACAAGGTGTCGAAAGCATTCCACAGGGATGCTGGCCCATGTTGACTCTAATGCTTCCCACAGTTGTTTCAAGTTGGCTGGATGTCCTTCGGTTGGTGGACCATTCATGGGAAACTGTTGAGCGTGAAAAACCCAGCAGCGTTACAGTTCTTGACACACTCAAACCGGTGTGCCTGGCACCTACTACCATACCCTGTTCAAAGGCACTTACATTTTTTGTCTTGCCCATTCACCCTCTGAATGACACACACATACAATCCATGTCTCAGTTGTCTCAAGGCTTAAAAATCCTTCTTTAACCTGTCTCCTCCCCTTCATCTACACTAAATGAAGTAGATTTAACAAGTGACATCAATAAGGGATCATAACTTTCACGTCTGGATTCAGCTGGTAAGTCTATGTCATGGAAAGTGCAGGTGTTCTTAATGTTTTGTACACTCAGTGTAGCTCAGTATTTGTATTATTTATTTTATATAGCCTTTTTTGCTAATCTTTATCAAGCGATCCAATAATTTGGGTTATGACTGTAACTTACTGTCATTTGGGGGACAGGTAGCCTAGCGGTTAAGAGTGTTGGGTCAGTAATCGAATGGTCGCTGGTTAAAATCCCCGAGCTGACTTTGTGAAAAATGTGTCGATGTGCCCTTGAGCAAGGCACTTAACCCTAATTGCTCCTGTAAGTCGCTCTGGATAAGAGTTTCTGCTAAAAGACAAAAATGTATATTTTGACTTACAGTTTTTGGAGGCTGGGTGTTTGGTTGCCAGTCACAGTTTGACAGTTAGAGAATTGACCAAGCTACATCCTTTGAGATATGTCCTAAGATTTTGCATTGATTGCTGTAATAGTGAGTGTTTTGTATGTGTCACCGGTCGGTCTGGCTGTATTCTACAGTGCATGTGTCTCCAGTGAATATGAGCTGCTGGAGAGGCAGTTCTGTGTGAGTAACATCCAGAACCCATTCCTGCTCCTTCTTCTCCTCTGTGCATCAAAGTCACCATGATATTAATGATTATTTCCCTTTACTTTATTTCCCAGAATGCATTGCTCCGACTGGCCTCAGTCACAGACTCCTCTTCCCTGCAGGATGCCATCAGAAAGGCTCTCCAGGCTGTCCTCTCTGAAGTGGTGTGTGTCTACTGTCTCCGTCATGATTTGTATCTAAAGTCTGTGTCCTATCCACCACCATACTGTATTCTCCCTGTGGTAGGGCTTACGGAGAAACTGGAAACCAATTGAATGACACAAAACAGACCAAAGACCATCCACTTGTACATGTTTGACCAAATAATGAAATAAATGTAATAGAAATTCCAACCATATTTTCTCCTGCTTGGCCTTAAAGTATACATACACTCCCCTCCATATACAGTTGAAGTCGGAAGTTTACATACACCTTAGCCAAATACATTTAAACTCAGTTTTTCACAATTCCTGACATTGAATCCTAATAAAAATTCCCTGTCTTAGGTCAGTTAGGATCACCACTTTATTTTAAGAATGTGAAATGTCAGAATAATAGTAGAGAGAATTATTTATTTCAGCTTTTATTTCTTTCATCACATTCCCAGTGGGTCAGAAGTTTACATACACTCAATTAGTATTTGGTAGCATTGCCTTTAAATTGTTTAACTTGGGTCCAACGTTTTGGGTAACCTTCCACAAGCTTCCCACAATAAGTTGTGTGAATTTTGGCCCATTCCTCCTGACAGAGCTGGTGTAACTGAGAAGGTTTGTAGGCCTCCTTGCTCGCACACGCTTTTTCAGTTCTGCCCACACATTTTCTATAGGATTGAGGGCTTTGTGATGGCCACTCCAATACCTTCACTTTGTTGTCCTTAAGCCATTTTGTCACAACTTTGGAAGTATGCTTGTGGTCATTGTCCATTTGGAAGACCCATTTGCGACCAAGCTTTAACTTGCTGACTGATGTCTTGAGATGTTGCTTCAATATATCCACATAATTTTCCTTCCTCATGATGCCATCTATTTTGTGAAGTGCACCAGTCCCTCCTGCAGCAAAGCACCCCAACAGCATGATGCTGCCACCCCTGTGCTTCACGGCTGGGATGGTGTTCTTCGGCTTGCAAGCCCCCCCTATTTCCTCCAAACATAACGATGGTCATTATGGCCAAACAGTTCTATTTTTGTTTTATCAGACCAGAGGACATTTCTCCAAAAAGTACGATCTTTGTCCCCATGTGCAGTTGCAAACCATAGTCTGGCTTTTTTATGGCGGTTTTGGAGCAGTGGCTTCTTCCTTGCTGAGCGGCCTTTCAGGTTATGTCGATATAGGACTCGTTTTACTGTGGATATAGATACTTTTGTACCTGTTTCCTCCAGCATCTTCACAAGGTCCTTTGCTGTTGTTCTGGGATTGATTTGCACTTTTCGCACCAAAGTACGTTCATCTCTAAACGCTTCTCCTTCCTGAGCGGTATGACAGCTGCGTGGTCCCATGGTGTTTATACTTGCATACTATTGGAAATTGCTCCCAAGGATGAACCAGACTTGTGGAGGTCTACAATTATTTTTCTGAGGTCTTGGCTGATTTCTTTAGATTTTCCCATGATGTCAAGCAAAGAGGCACTGTGTTTGAATGTAGGCCTTGAAATACATCCACAGGTGCACCTCCAATTGACTCAAATGATGTCAATTAGCCTATCAGAAGCTTCTAAATCCATGACATAATTTTCTGGAATATTCCAAGCTGTTTAAAGGCACAGTCAACTTCATGTATGTAAACTTCTGACCCACTGGAATTGTGATACAGTGAATTATAAGTGAAATAATCTGTCTGTAAACAATTGTTGGAAAAATTACTTGTGTCTTGCACAAAGTAGATGTCCTAACCGACTTGCCAAAACTATAGTTTGTTAAAAAGAAATTTGTGGAGTGGTTGAAAAACAAGTTTTAATGACTCCAACCTAAGTGTATGTAAACTTCCGACTTCAACTGTATATTTGGACAGTGAAGCTACTTTTATTTTATTTTGGCTCTATACACCAGCATTTTGGAATTGAAATAAAATGTTTAATATCAGGCAACAGTACAGAATGTCACCTTTATTTGAGGGTATGTTCATATATCTGTTTTACTGTTTAGAAAGGAAAGCACTTTATGCATCTAGTCCCCCCATGTCATAAGTATTTGGAAAAATTCCCTTACAGGGTATCAAAAGTTTAGTATTTGTTCCCATATTCCTTTCACACAATGACTACATCAAGTTTGTGACTCTACAAACTTGTTGGCCGCATTTGCGGTAGGTTTTGGCTTATGTTTTGCCCAATAGGAACTGAGTGAGTAGATAAGATGTTTCTGAACACTAAATTAATAATATAATGCCATGATTAAGAAGAATTAAGAATGAATTGTGAATAATGATGAGTGAGAATATTACAGAGACTTCAACAAATCATGCTAACCTCTCACCATTACCACTAACAGGGGAGGTTAGCATTTTTGGGGGGGGTATGATCTTTGTGCCTCTGTAACCTTTTTCTCACTAATCATTATTGATGACCCATTCATGATTATCCATACTCATGGTAGCATCCACATGAATGTAGAAGTGTTCAGAAACATCTTCTATTCTTACTTACAATAAAAGTGACTCCAAAATGGCACAAGACATTATTCACCATTCAGTTCCTATTGGGCAAAACGTAATCCAAAACACAACCAAAACAAACCGCAAATGCATCCAACAAGTTTGTAGAGTCACAAGCTTGATGTAGTCATTGCGTGCTAGGAATATGGGACTAAATACAAACTTTTGACTAAACGTAATACACTATAAGTGAATTTGCCCAAATAATTATAGGGGGGACTAGAGACATAAAGTGCTTTCAAAACAGAAATGTATGAAAATACCCTAAAACAAAAGCTGACATTCTGTACTGTCGCCTAATATGAAACATTATATCTTAAATTAGAATGCCGGAGTATAGAGCCAAATAAAAAAATATAGCTTTACTGTCCAAAAATACATATGGAGGGGAGCGTATGTGGTTTTTACCCTCCTCATTAACAGGCTGCCCCCCCGTCTCTGTTATAGGACAGTGTATACATCTATCTATTAGATGCAGAGACAGGACGCTTGTGGTGTGAAGAACCACCTCATGAGCTACAGAAGAAGGGGAGACTCAGGTAATAGGCAAAGCTGATGTGGTGCCCAGTTGACCTGTACTTCAGACAGTCATAATTTAGTCTTCATTTTCCCTCAAGTGACATTGTTTGTAATGTAATATATCAGCCTAACGCGTAATGTTTTTTATAAAGACTGCCTATCATTTATCACATCATACAAGCAATATTATATAATATAACGAATATCTCTATTAATATGTTATATTATCTAGATGGCTTAGGTTGTTACCTAACTGGCTAAAAGTGAATTAGCTAGCTAGCTTACCAATTGACCTAGCTAGCTAGCCAACCAACTTTTGTCGTACTAATTTTGCGGACAATTTTGGCAGACAACTTTTGGTATGCAATGCAATGATATTGACAAAATTTGGTGGACAATTTTTGGCGCACAACTTTCGGTGGACAAATTGACCAACAGGACCATCGTCAAAAATAACTTTAGCTGACTTTAGCTAACTAGGCAAGCTGGCTCCCATGTCTCAATCCCAGCAATGTGTCGACATGTTTTTGGAACACAGTCACAAGTTGACAAGCTAGATAAGCTTGCTAGCTAGCAGAGAGACAGGCTATGACACATTAGCTAAGTTAGCTGGTCAAAAACATTGCAGGCAGTGTAGCTTTTCTTGTAACGTTATTAGTATACAGGTAGTAACCTTATAATAAACGTTAGCTAGCTAGATATAACAATCTAGAAATGTTAGCTAGATTATAGATAAATACAGTATAATTTGTACAAATACATAGCTAGTTAAGTTAGCCATAAAGTGTAGCTATATTAGAGGTTTACCACATTGAACTTACCTGGTTTATCTCCATCATTGCTGACACTCGCGATGTACCGGAAGGTCGGTAGGGAACAGGTTGCAGGCTTCACATTCATGCTCGGCACAGCACCTGGTTTCAGTCGGAGTCTCATTCCGAATCCTGTCTTCCACTGGTTATAGCCATCAAAATCCTCCGGGGTGAAATGAGTACCGCATACAGTAGATGTGCCCGCGGTTCCCTTACTCCAATCCACTCGCTTCAACCGGACAAACTAGTCCCACTTCAAAGCTAGCTTCTTGTTTTTGGGCCACAAAGGAGTTGTAACCCTGTCCTTGTGGGTATTACTGCACCCAGCAACAACACACTACTTGGCATATTTAGCTTCTAAAAAAGCTGTTGGGTTGAGCTTTAAAAAAAGCTGTTGGGTCTGAAATGAAAACTAACACTAGCTACAGACAAAGGAAAAATACTACAACACTTACTAGCTCGCTCGACTACCACTACCAAACGCACAGGAGAAGAGCAGATGCAGTTTTTCGCATTCATTTATATGGTTTCTTCTGCATGGATGTACATAGTAGCTCACAAGCGCCAACACTTGGTTTGGAATGTAATTACATGCTAGCATGGCTAGTAGCTAATGTTAGCCAGCTGGAACTAGCTAGGTAGCACCGGTTCTCCATATGACGTTGAAAAATAGTGCATTGTGGGTAGTTCCGAACATATCCGGAAATAAGTTAATAAATATGTAAAAATGTAGTTATAGGTAACCAGTTAATGACTACAACTAAGTTACTAAGTCTTTGACCACACTGAGTTATTACTTTGGTGAGTAAAAACCCATGCTTCCTACCCTTTAAATAAATCGGTAATACTTTATTTGGATAGTCCATCTGTAGCTGCTCTACAGACTATCAATAAGATTTCAACTAACTAACTACAGTGAGGGAAAAAAGTATTTGATCCCCTGCTGATTTTGTACGTTTGCCCACTGACAAAGAAATTATCAGTCTATAATTTTAATGGTAGGTTTATTTGAACAGTGAGAGACAGAATAACAACAAAAGAATCCTGAAAAATGCATGTCAAAAATGTTATAAATTGATTTGCATTTTAATGAGGGAAATAAGTATTTGACCCCCTCTCAATCAGAAAGATTTCTGGCTCCCAGGTGTCTTTTATACAGGTAACGAGCTGAGATTAGGAGCACACTCTTAAAGGGAGTGCTCCTAATCTCAGTTTGTTACCCGTATAAAAGACACCTGTCCACAGAAGCAATCAATCAATCAGATTCCAAACTCTCCACCATGGCCAAGACCAAAGAGCTCTCCAAGGATGTCAGGGACATGATTGTAGACCTACACAAGGCTGGAATGGGCTACAAGACCATCGCCAAGCAGCTTGGTGAGAAGGTGACAACAGTTGGTGTGATTATTCGCAAATGGAAGAAACACAAAAGAAATGTCCATCTCCCTCGGCCTGGGGCTCCATGCAAGATCTCACCTCGTGGAGTTGCAATGATCATGAGAATGGTGAGGAATCAGCCCAGAACTACACGGGAGGATCTTGTCAATGATCTCAAGGCAGCTGGGACCATAGTCACCAAGAAAACAATTGGTAACACACTACGCCGTGAAGGACTGAAATCCTGCAGCGCCCGCAAGGTCCCCCTGCTCAAGAAAGCACATATACATGCCCATCTGAAGTTTGCCAATGAACATCTGAATGATTCAGAGGAGAACTAGGTGAAAGTGTTGTGGTCAGATGAGACCAGAATGGAGCTCTTTGGCATCAACTCAACTCGCCGTGTTTGGAGGAGGAGGAATGCTGCCTATGACCCCAAGAACACCATCCCCACGTCAAACATGGAGGTGGAAACATTATGCTTTGGGGGTGTTTTTCTGCTAAGGGGACAGGACAACTTCACCGCATCAAAGGGACGATGGACGGGGCCATGTACCGTCAAATCTTGGGTGAGAACCTCCTTCCCTCAGCCAGGGCATTGAAAATGGGTCGTGGATGGGTATTCCATCTTGACAATGACCCAAAATACACGGCCAAGGCAACAAAGGAGTGGCTCAAGAAGAAGCACATTAAGGTCCTGGAGTGGCCTAGCCAGAAAATAGAAAATATGTGGAGGGAGCTGAAGGTTCGAGTTGCCAAACGTCAGCCTCGAAACCTTAATGACTTGGAGAAGATCTGCAAAGAGGAGTGGGACAAAATCCCTCCTGAGATGTGTGCAAACCTGGTGGCCAACTACAAGAAACGTCTGACCTCTGTGATTGCCAACAAGGGTTTTGCCACCAAGTACTAAGTCATGTTTTGCAGAGGGGTCAAATACTTATTTCCCTCATTAAAATGCAAATCAATTTATAACATTTTTGACATGCGTTTTTCTGGATTTTGTTGTTGTTATTCTGTCTCTCACTGTTAAAATACACCTACCATTAAAATGTTTGACTGATCATTTCTTTGTCAGTGGGCAAACGTACAAAATCAGCAGGGGATCAAATACATTTTTCCCTCACTGTACCTACTTACCCTAACCCTAGCTCTAACCCTAACCTTAACCCTTATCCTAACCCTAAACTTAACCCTAACCCTAGCCGTAACCCTTACCCTAACCCTTATTCTAAACCTAACCCTAACCGTAACATTAGCAAGCAGTCGCTTATCAACAGATAGTGTACTGATAGAATGGCCATCTGTAGGGCATCTACAGATGGAAAATCCGGACTATCCAAATAAAGTGTGACCAATCAATCAAATCTCTGTCTCTCTCAGGGATGTGGTTGTCCAGCAGAGGAGAGTACAGTGTGAGGGTCTTCCTTCCTCAGAGCTGCAGGAGCAACAGAGAGAGAGACTAACAGAGCCACTGCAGCAGGACAAAAGAGGTGTGTTTTTGCTTATAATTGTCCTATTTCACACATTTGAATTGGAAATAATATTTTTGCGTATCCCAACTCCCCCTGAGAGGGGGATCACGGCCAGGGTCTGCCAACGGGTGAAGTGCCTAACTCAAGGGCACATCTACAGATTTGTTCACCTTGGGGATTCGAACTAGCGAGCTTTCTGTTACTGGTCCAATGCGCTAACCTCTAGGCTACATGCCGCCCAGTGTCAGTATCTGTGTGTATTACTGGGTGAACAACAGCAACTATACTCGAAACGATTTGAGAGAGTTCAAGGAGAGTTCAAAACAGTGCACAGTCCTCCTCCAGGCTAATACTTCCCTCCTCTCCACCCCCTAATTTTTCTTTAATTTTCTCTCCATCTTCTCCACCTCCACCCCAGTGATGATCATTCCAATCCTGGATGGGGACCAAGGCGTAGCTACCGCCCTCCTCTTGGTGAGCATGCTCCACATAACCATCTCACCTCTCTGCCTTACAGTCTGAAAGATAATACTTCATTCTTATGACTGTAACTCTGTCTTCTCTATTCTAAAAGGTTTGCTGTACACTGCCCACTATAGCTCAGGAACAAAGCCTTGATGTCCTGGAGAAACACGTGAGTATGAAGTGCCTTCTCCAGACCCACCGGTCCTTTCATGGGATCACATTCTGAGACAACAGGCCTGCTCTGAATGCAGCTGACATTTGCTGGTACAACTCTGATTGTGCCTCACAGGTCACCGTAGCCTGTAAGAGAGTCCAGGCTCTGCAGGGTCAAAGGCTCACCCAGGGGTCAGAGGTCAACAGGACACCATGTCTATCCCTGAACAAGAGGACAACAACTGATGTGGACTACAGTGCACTGGACCATCAGATCCTGAGGCTTTGTGGTATGATAGTGGGATGGGAGACATCTGTATTTTGCTGTCTGTAGACACATCAATGTTGAGTGTATTGGATAATAGTAGATAAGAATATATTATAAAGTAATATAAAGTAATCACTTTATGTTGCTTCTTTCACTCCTTACTATAGGAGAGTTGTATGACCTGGACGCTGCCTCCCTCCAACTTAAAGTCATCCGTTATGTGAGTCCAGAACCATAAATAAACTGTGAATGATCAGAGCTGGTTGATCGTTTGATTGATACACAGTGACTGTTTGACTGAATCGGTTGTATTGTTGTTTTCACAGCTGGAGGAGCAGACTCAGTCATTGTGCTGCTGTTTACTTCTGGTATCAGAGAATAACCAACAGCTGTTCTGTCAGGTACACATACACACACACAATATGCAATCATCTAAAATGAAGCAAAAGTTGCAAAAATAAACAAACAAAGACAAGTTTGTTAGATGTCTTTGTTATTCCTCAGGTAGTTGGAGACAAGGTTCTGAAGGCGGAGATCAGTTTCCCAGTAAGTTACACAACACAGCCCTTCTATCCCTCTGACATTACCACCTGTGTCCCTGCTGCTGCCCCTTACTCTGCCTGACCCTGTCTATCTGTCTGGGGTCCAGTTGACATTTGGCCACCTTGGTCAGGCTGTGCAGAAGAGGAAGAGCATCTCCCTGCAAGACGTCACTCCAGTAAGAACACTGAAATGTTCCTGATCAGTATTGTAGTGTTTTGTAGTCTTACAATAAGTAGTAGGTTTGGATGTGTTTGATGCTCGTGTTCTCTACATCTCTGCCCCTTTCCCTTCTTCTCTGGGCTAATACTGTAGGAGGAACACCAGCAGCTGAACAGCACTCTGGGATTTGAAGTTCTCTCTATGCTGTGTGTTCCTGTTGAGTGTCGGGCCACCACCAAGGTTGTGGCCCTCGCCTGTGCCTTCAACAAAAAAGGAGCAGACAGGTATAGAGCTATGTGTGTTAGCGTAAGCGTGCATACGGCTGCCTGTGGGTGTATGCGTGTGTGCATGGGTAGCTGCATATGTCTGTGTCTTACTGTAAAATACTGTATGTGTGTTTGTCATCCTTCAGACACACAGAGGTGGATGAACACATAGTGCAGCACTGTTTCCGCTACACATCCTCAGTACTGACCAGCACACTGGCCTTCCAGAAGGAACAGAGACTCAAGTATGAATGTCAGGTAAGGAGACGCTACCTGACTGCACTCATTGACCACTGAGCCAATACTGTACTGTGCTAGCCTTGCTCTGCGTGACTGACCTTTGTCCATCACAATCCCTAACTTGGTGAGAATCTTTATCTAGGCCACAAATACACTTCTAGTCTTCTCAACTGTTACCTGTGTCTGTTTGGGTTCATATAGGCACTGCTTCAGGTCGCCAAAAACCTCTTCACACATTTGGGTACGTATCATAATTAACCTAATTTTAGTGGCACAGTGAGGCATCAGTGTCAGCCGTTATAACAACAGTTATTTATTTATGTCTCCAGATGATGTATCAGTCCTGCTGAAAGAGATTATTGCAGAAGCCAGGAGTCTCACCAGTGCAGAAATGTAAGTACTGTATTACCATAAGGCTATCACAAGGATGGTAACAAAAGCGTTAGTAACATTGATTAATATGACCCTTCTATCTCTCCTCCAGTTGTTCTGTGTTCCTGTTGGACAGTGTCAGTCATGAACTGGTTGCCAAGGTGTTTAATGGAGGAGTGGTTATCGATGAGGAGGTAGGTCGTCATCCTAAACTCACTCCCACCAAAGCCCTAATCCACAGACTTTTAGCTTAGACAAAATGGTATTGTATATGGCTGTTATTTCCAGAGTGTAATGGCCACTTTCTTCTCGTCTCAGACAGAGCTGCGTATCCCTGCTGACCAAGGCATAGCAGGCCATGTGGCCACCACAGGGAAGATCCTCAACATCACAGATGCCTACTCCCACCCTCTCTTCTACCGTGCCGTGGACGACAGCACAGGCTTCAGAACACGCAACATCCTCTGCTTCCCCATAAAGGACGAACACGGAGGTCTGTCTCTGTCTCTTTTTTTCTGCCTGTTTTTCTTTCTTTCTCTCTCCATTTTCCCTCCTCCCTATTTCTGATCTATCTACTGATAATTGTATATCTCTCATCTCTCGCTCTCTTTTTCCCTCTCTCTCTGTTATCCCTCTCTCTCTCTCTCTCTCTGTCATTTCAGAAGTGATTGGCGTGGCTGAGCTGGTCAACAAGACTAATGGACCATGGTTCACCCACCTGGATGAGGACTTGGCCACAGCTTTCTCCATATACTGTGGCATCAGCATCACTCATGTGAGTGCACAGGCATCCCATTTGCTTATCCTATAGACCTTATAACTGATTATTACCTGACATCTGGTTTTTTTTATAGAGTAAAGGGCCATCCAAACCAAGGACGATAACTATAACGATAAATTATACATAACTATAAACGCTGGCGAGCATCCACACCAGCAGACAGTTTATCGTTCTGCAGTACACCTGTCAATCAGCTGATTAACGCATCCTTCTGCACGCTGTAGGCCTAGTAATAAGGTGGTAACACAGACCATTCAGTGCTTTAATGTACATGTAATGAAAAGTAATATAGAAACTCATTTTTAAATGTAGCAATTCAACAACAAACGCTGTTTAGCCTGCACATCTTTTACATAATGTCATTGATTATGCAACCATTTGGATTAGTTATTGGTCTATTCTCAACAGTTTGCTAGGTCCAGAAAGACATATTAGCAGGCCAGTCATAGTGAGTGTTTTGTCAGACTCAGGATGTATCGGCATTAACAGATAGGCCTACCAATCGGAAAATATGGCCTTCTGATGCGCTGTTTGTCGTGGATCATCATTCTCCCAAGTCGTCCTATAATTAATGTTGCCACCAATATGCTCACACATGCCCAGTTATTCAGGCAAGCTTACCATGCACTCAGCCTTCTCTCTTCTCCGAGCAGCATCGCACACCTAGAACCAAGAATGCTTCAATACAATGCTTTTTCGATTGGTTGTCAATGTTTTATCATCAGAGGGACAGGGAAAATAATCGCTCTGAAAGTGATCCGAACGATAGCTCTTGTAATCGTTCTCCACTCTTTTTGTAGTTGTGGTTGTACTGTGAACGCTCCTGTTCACTTGAATTAGAACAATAAAATATATATATATATCTCGTTATAGTTATCGTCCTTGGTGTGGATATTGATAAATTGATTAACACTAATTTGTCATCAACAATATTGTCATCATTTCTGTTCCTCCTCAGTCCCTCCTATATAAGAGGGTCGATGAAGCACAGTTTAGGAGTCAGCTGGCCAATGAGATGATGAAGTACCACATGATGGTAAAGCATCCAATCAGAGCTCTTCAACCTATTCAACTGATCTCTTCAATCTATGAATGCAGATCCAGTCATTGTTATATTTGGCAGTTAATGTCCTGACCTTTGACCCTGTCTCTCAGGTGTCAGACGAGGAAGTGACCCGGCTACTGACTGTGGGCATCCAGCCTGTAGGGGAAATCCACCCCAGCTTCTCCAGCTTCACCTACACACCTCGCTCCCTGTCAGACGACTGCACACCCACAGTGAGACAATCAACACACAATCTTGGAGAAAGACACTGGTAGTGTTTATTATTTCTGTTTTCTCATGTCTCTCAATCATGCCTCCTTTTTTTAGGCCGTGATCAGCATGTTTGAGGACATGGGCTTCATCAACACCTACAAGATTCACATTCACACGCTGGCCAGGTTCTGTCTAATGGTGAAGAGAGGCTACAGGGATCCTCCATATCACAACTGGATGCACGCATTCTCAGTCTCTCATTTCTGCTACCTCCTCTGCAAGAACCTGGAGCTCTCCAACTACCTAGAGTAAGAACACACAGAGAAATGCATTTTAAAACTTTGTTACGGTAAAGTGAAACACCCTCATGAACACTTCAACTCACACTGCAGCGTCCTCTTTCAGGGACATCGAGATGTTTGCTCTTTTTGTGTCCTGCATGTGTCATGACTTGGACCACAGAGGGACCAACAACTCCTTCCAGGTGGCATCGGTAAGATCCCACATACCACAAACACACAGACTTATGCTGTATGTAACCTTTCTATATCCCACTAAGCACGGAACGACGCCGATGTCTTTTGGATGTATTTTTTTGGTCCTGTCCGGACCAACCGTCTTTTTTTGGTGCGGTCCGGACCGGCCTTGATTTCAACGTCCGGACCGGACCAAATATGAACCTATCATAGACGTCTACGTTTGGTTCAGATTTGGTCCGGGCCGGACTGGCCTTGATTTCAACATCCGCAAATGTCCAGTCCTGACGGGCCTATATTTGGCCCAAACATAGATTTGGTCCGGTCTGAACCAATCATTGATATAGTGGTCCTCTGTAGCTCAGCTGGTAGAGCACGGCGCTTGTAACGCCAAGGTAGTGGGTTCGATCCCCGGGACCACCCATACACAAAAATGTATGCACGCATGACTGTAAGTCGCTTTGGATAAAAGCGTCTGCTAAATGGCATATTATTATTATTATTATTATTATTATTATATATGTTTCACAAGTTAGGACAGCACAGTACAGTACAGTAGAGTACAGTAAATTAAGGAAAAGTTAAGTATAACTCAGTACAGTACAGGACAGTATAGTACAGTATAATGTACTGTATTGTACCCTACTTTACTCTAATGTACTCTACTCTACTAAACTGTACTGTACTCTACTGTACTGTACTCTATTCTACTGAATTAAACTGCACTGTACCATACTCTACTGTGCTCTTCTGTACTGAACTGTGCCGTACTGTACTATGCTGTTCAAACTTGTGAAACATAGCCTAGATGTCTATGATTCGTTCAGATTTGGTCTGGTCTGGACCGACCACATTTGTACTTATTTGGGGGCTTCATTCATCAGACGCGCTTATCCAGAGCGACTTACAGTCAATGCATTCAACTAAGGTAGATAAACAACAACATATCACAGCCATAGTAAGAAAAATATTTTTCTGTAACCGTTACTGAGAATTGTATTGTATTTGAAGTGGTCTGTTGGTTTATTCTGTAGCTTGGACTACTTTGAACATCATCGCTGCCAGTTTTAACATAAGTGCATGTGACAGATAGGAGCAATAATAAATATTATATGTTGCAATCTTCAGTTGGCTCCTCTTTCCTATATTAAATTGATTTAAACATTATTATTGTGATATAATGCTTACTTCATTGAGAATGTATTTGCAGTTTAAAGGACAATTCCACCACTTTATAACCAGTTATTATGCTGTAAGTACCTGTATACACTGAGTGTACAAAACATTAGGAACACCTTTCTAATATTGAATTGCACCCCCTTTTGCCCTCAGAACAGCCTCAATTCGTCGGTGCATGGACTCTACAAGGTGTTGAAAGTGTTCCACAGGGATGCTGGCACATGTTGACTCAAATGCTTCCCACAGTTGTGTCAAGTTGGCTGGATGTCCTTCGGTTGGTGGACCATTCATGGGAAACTGTTGAGCGTGAAAAACCCAGCAGCGTTACAGTTCTTGACACACTCAAACCGGTGCGCCTGGCACCTACTACCATACCCTGTTCAAAGGCACTTA
The DNA here is from genome assembly GCF_020615455.1 of Coregonus clupeaformis. NCBI lineage: Eukaryota > Metazoa > Chordata > Actinopteri > Salmoniformes > Salmonidae > Coregonus > Coregonus clupeaformis. The sequence goes on along the minus strand of NC_059204.1, from coordinate 57,865,469 downwards.
AATCTTTTGTCTTGCCCATTCACCCTCTGAATGGCACACATATACATTCCATGTCTCAATTGTCTCAAGGCTTAAAAGTCCTTCTATAACCTGTTTCCTCCCCTTCATCTACACTGATTGAAGTGGATTTAACAGGTGACATCAATAAGGGATCACAGCTTTCACCTGGATTCACCTGATCAGTCTATGTCATGGAAAGAGCAGGTATTCCTAATGTTTTGTACACTCAGTGTATATGCACTACTGTAAGATTTGATACATATTTTGATGTTTTATCGTTTTTGTTAGTCATACTGCACGATTCCTTGTTTCTGTCATTTTTGAAGCTTCTGCATTGCCCTCGTCTACAGTATACTAGAATTCCCAGGGTGCATTTGACCTCCCAGGATGCAATGCTTCGCCCAGTCTGCAGTTAGCTTAGCTGGCTAGCAAGCCCAGACTAAAAGGCTCTGCATGGTCAAGCCGACCTCCGCAGAAGTCAGAGCATTCATACACATCCAATAAATTGGTCTGCACCGCACCACTCCTAGTGATTCAGGGCTAATCTCAATAGCCATCCAGCTAATTACAAGCAACAGGTTAAACGAAAAGACAAGCCCTTACCTCTTCTGAGATGTTGGTAGTCCGTTTCCCAGTGCTTGACATAGGAGCTCAGCCAAGATAGCATGAAGTAAAAAGGCTGCACTGTTTTCCCACCTGCATCTCCATTCCGAATCTCTCCATTGCCCCCTAAAGTTATCCTAGATTTAGGCTATTGTTTATATGTGTATATCACACTATGTTGAGGTAAGAATAGGAGTATAATCCTTGTATGGATGTCAACCCCAATACATGTTCATGTCATCGTCATCAATCAACTGCATTACGGTTAAAAACTACTTTGACTACCAAATTCGATTTCTGTATGTTACCATGTTACATGTTACCAGCTTATACAAATGGGAGTTAGCATTTAGCAGTCACTTTTTCTAAACTTGAAAAGGGACAACTTCTAAATGTTATGCAGTGAAAATAGCCAAATATATCCAAATCAGATTTTAGTAACCACATTGTGGGCCTGTTACACTTTGTTAGATCAGACTGGTTGAATGTGCGCCAATCCAGCATCCTTCTATCCCACGCTCTGCATTCCATTGACCTCTAACCCATTACCTCCCCGATCTCTTTCCAGGATTTCAAACTAATTTTCGTGTCTTTGAAATTCCTTACATGAGGTATCATAAAGATGTTTTTTATTTGTGAACTTGTTCTGATAGCCTTTCGTCAAAGTTCTCCATGTTTGTTGACAAGGAAGTTGTCTTCTTCTTCAATGAGGTTTAACAGCGGTTGGCATCCAATAAATGTTGCATTACCGCCACCTACTAGACTGGAGAACTCCCTTATACTTTGCTTGAAAAAATTAAATAAATATCCTACCATCTAACACTACACTCACAAAAAAAAAAAATAATAATAATAAAATAACACCACCCTACTCCACTATTTAAATCTATTTAGTCCTACCCAGGCCAACAACCCGAAAGGATGGGACACCACCACTTAACACACCCTGTAACTCTTCTGATGTCAAGTCTCGCACACCCAAATACCTCTCTGCTGCTGCCACTACAACCTCAATTTTCTGCAACTTCCGTTCCATCCCTGCAGTACAGTTGGTAACCATTGCTATAAATGCTAAAAATCCAATCTTACTGAAACATATATCACTTGTTGGCCTATCCCTCTGTACTACTCACACCACTCCTCTCAGGATCCCTCCCCCTTGACCCATCTTCCTCTACTTTCTTCACTGCCTCAGCATATGACAACTTCTGCACTACTCTAACCCTGGAAACCTCAACCTGCCTCTCTCGCACGGGACATTTCTGATCCCCAGCCCCATGGGCACCCCTACAATTAACAGATACCACTACTTTCCCCGATGCTACACATTCCTTTGTCTCATGCCCTTCTGCAGACTTCTCACACCTAGGAACCTCCCTCCTACACACTGCTGCCACATGCCCATAAGTTTGACACCTGTAACAATGTAATGTATTCGGCACAAAAGCTCTTACAAGATAACTTATATATACTAACATCACTTTGTCGGGCAAAGACTCAACATCAAAACTCAAAAGAACAGATAACGACTCTTCTGTTTCACCACTCATGCCACCCTGTCTGTGTCGCACCAAACGACGAGCATCACAAACACCGGGAATCTTCCCCTTCAGTTGGTCAACTTTTACATTTACTGCTACCCCAGTAATCTCTTGCCACCATTAGTTTAACACGGACACCTGCTCCCTCTGATGAGCAGAAACACAAACAATTATTGTTACCCTCACCGATTCCACAGCACCCAACTCTGTTTTCACCCACCCTGAAACCACAAATGGATCAGCCAAAAGACAAGGTTCCACCTTTTCCAAAAACTTCATTCCTACTGTTACAGACTCATCTTTATCCTGACCCTCGTGTAACCTCAGGCTCCGAGAACTTCACCACACCTACCACCTCCGATACTTCACCCTCATTCACTTCCATTTCTCCTCCTGTCTTCAGCTCACTCTGCTTATACTTTCTACCATTCTTCTTTAACAAACCATCTCCCTTTTTCCCGCCATTTTTTACCAACTCAATCTCACCCTATTTCTCCCTCGCTCTCTTAGACCTCCTCTGCCTCTCTTTTTCCCTCCATTCCTCCTCCGTATTCCAAGTATACGTCTCCTTATGATAATACTGCACTTCTGCTGACATACATCTTGTTCTTGCCTTCTCAAGGGACGCCATTTAACTGGCAATCAGCACAAACCCCTCGGGATGTAGCGCTCAACAGTGCATCCCACAGAGCGCGTCTTGATGTTCTTCTTTATCAATAGCTACCACGACGCTTTTCCATTTGAAATAAGTGCGCTCTTCCAACCACCATCCACCGTCACTCATTACGCTCTGTGTCGCCCGGTACTCTCCAAGGAAGTTGTCAGGAAGTGAGTTTGTATTTATACAGGATGTACCGCCCCCACCTACCTTCAACCAATCATGTAATTGTTACAACATTTGGGAGGTGCACGGTGATGCGGTACAGAGCTCGATTTGGCCTCCGCAAGCCTTCGGAGGCTCCGCTATTGCATCACACCCTCTGTACTGTGCCTCCAGATCGCATGCTAGCTAGCCCGACTGCTACACCCAAAATAATAGTGTTTGCAACAATAATAGCCAAGTTTAATCTTAATGACTGTCTTAAACAACAGTTCAAACCACACGTAGGCCTGTTAGAACACAACATTTATTACACAGCATTTATTATGAAATGTATAGGCAAATCACTACAGGATCCTAGTCTCTCATGTTTAAAGCCTGTATCTTTGGTGCTAACATTAGCAATGCTAGCTAGCTACGTAAAGTAGCTAACCCTGCTGCATCTGAAATGTTTTCAACATTAACAGCCAAATACAGCCTTAGCGATGTTTCAATCAACCATCCAACAACACTGTAGAGCTATTGGAACTAATAAAAAGTTTACAAGTAATTCACTACGAAAATATAGGTTATTTGGAAAGGACGCAATGGCCAGAGCTGCAACTTCGTCTGTGATGGTGGGAGTGGTTTTGCCAAATGGAGTCATGGGAGTTTGAGCCTTGAACAACATAACATTATTGGAGTAAACTGACTATAAATATCATTCTATAGGTTTTTGGAGGAAGACAATCATAGCAATATATAGCAGGGAGTTCCAATATGATCAGAAAACTACAGACAGGTTATATAGATAGCTGAAAAGGACTATCCATAATTTATTTGATTAGTCATCTCAGAGATTCTACTTGAAAACTTCACAGAGAAGCAATTTACAGTTTTGCTCATCAATAAACAGTCAATAGACATGAAATCATAATAATACACACTATGTAGGACATCACTAAATACTTAATAATAACAACCCAAATGTTAAAAGTGGCGGAGTTGCCCTTTACATTTAGCCATAGAATCAATTACCAAGAAATATGTATTTTCAACATCTGTAAATTACGTATTTTCTATTTTTAACTTCCAGAAAATACGTATTTTAAACGTCCGGAAAATATGTATTTTAAACGTCCGTAAAGTATGTAATTTAAACGTCCGGAAAAGACGGTCTTTTCACCTTTCATTCAGAACCTAAAATATATTTTGCTTACTGGAATCACACAAACTGCCACTGAAGCATGCATTACAAAAACTATCTGTTTCTCTTCTCTTCTCCAGAAATCTGTGTTGGCTGGCCTGTATAGTTCTGAGGGATCTGTGCTGGAGGTAAACACAAAGTTTCATGAAACAGAAATGTATTATGCGTGTCCCTCATCTGAAGGGAAAAGGTAAAAACATGAGTTGATTGCGCACTGGGTCTTTGCTATCCTCTAGTGGATATGAAATGTAATTGCAGCCTCACCACTGACTATTGGTTTTCATTTCCAGAGACACCACTTTGCTCAGGCAATCGCCATCCTCAACACCCAGGGCTGCAATATCTTTGAGAAGTTCTCCAGAAAAGTAAGACAAAGGCAATGTAAGGACATTCCTCTTTTCTCATGAGGTTTCTAGTTGGTTTTGTACTATTTTGAATGTTTCTGTGTTGTCTTTTGGTTGCCAGGACTACCAGAGGATGCTTGACCTGATGAGGGACATCATCCTGGCCACAGACTTGGCTCATCACCTGCGGATCCTGAAGGATCTGCAGAAAATGGCAGTTGGTAAGTCACCCCCCCTCCCCATACATCCTGTCTGTGTGTCTTATAAGCGGTAGGTAGGTAGGTAGTTATTAGCTTCTACAGCTCTTCCATTTCTATTTAGAATCCTTCTGTCTGTTGTGTCTTCCAGTGGGCTACAACACCAAAGACCCTCAGCACCATAACCTGCTACTGTGCCTGATCATGACCTCCTGTGACCTCTCTGACCAGACCAAGGACTGGAAGACCACCTGGAAGATCGCAGTAAGAACCCACTCAGATCTGACTCCTCTAATAATAATAATAATTTGGGGGTGCTTATATTTTTCCTTTTATACACAAGTGTGAAATGTTTTTTTTTGTTGCATATCCCAACTCCCCCTGAGACACCCGTAGGGTCACACCCCTGGAGCAATTAGTCTTGCTCAAGGGCACAGCGATATATTTTTATTTTCACCTTGTCGGCTCCGGGAGTTGAAACAGAAACCTTTCGGTTACTGGCCCAACGCTCTAACCTTGAGGCTACCTGCCGCCCCTAAACCAACTGTGTTCCCACCTTCTTTATTGCATTTAGATCCATTTGATTGTTCTTAGTAAAATGGCATAGGCCTCCATGCAGTATGTTCACATGAAACTCATGTCTGTTTTTGTTACAGGGACTCATTTACAAGGAATTCTTTTCTCAAGGAGATCTGGTATGTATGCAATTTTTTATGAATGCCAAACATTGTATGCATCATATTGTTCTCTGTCTCCATGTAGTACATGAACATGAACAATTTCCTGTGTGTGTGTGTCCCTGTGCTTGTGGCTGCAGGAGAAGGCTATGGGGAACCGTCCCAGTGAGATGATGGACAGGGAGAAGGCCTACATCCCAGAGCTGCAGACTGGCTTCATGGAGCACATAGCCATGCCCATCTACAAGTGAGTCTCTGACTGATCCCTAACCCCCATATCTGGGAGATGAGGGGTGTAATTGTTATCTCAGACAATAAGAACTGTTGTGTATTGTATATTACATATTAGTGGACCCTCCTTAGCTTGTGTCTGACTATACTTTCCTCCCGGCTTTGCTCCCTTCTCCTGCAGACTCCTCCAGGACCTGTTCCCCAGGTCGGCAGAGCTGTATGACACCGTGGCCAGCAATAGAGAACAGTGGGGCAGGGTCTCTCACAAGCTCAACATTAAGGGGTGGCCGGGAAACGATTCTCTGGACTACCTAGATGCAGAGTTTGAGCAGCTACAGGACGAGCAGAATGGACAGACGGAACAGGGAGAACAGGATGGACAGACAGAGCAGGGAAGGGACGATGAGACCAATGGTAGCCCTCCGGCCCAGTCCTAGGACACAGCAAGACAAACTAACAACTACATCATCAGTATTTTATTACCTGAAAATACACCTATTTTACAGGTTGTCGTGTGGTGTTGTGGCTGATTTGTGTACAGAAATCTAAATGATAATTAGAGTGTGTCACATTGCAGCAGGTATAGAAAAACACAATGCAGACAGCAGGGGGAGAGGATTGATTACACATAATTGGAGAAGAGAATACTGCAGGCTTTGAACTTATTTTTCAACAACAACAAAAATCCTTTGCCTTAAGTTTCTCACAATGATATTTGAACTTTGTGTGAATCTTTACAGGCAGGTATTGAGGGTTACCAGGTCAAAACATGTACATTATAAACAGAATGTTACAAGCTTGCCTTACTTTGTCTAAATTGCCTTCAATGTGAGATTGCTGGATTGATAATATATACTTTGTGGTATTGTGTATATAACAATGTTAGTGATTGGAATGCATAATACTGTAAAACTGTATCTTTTTTAAAGTTATAAATGTACAAGTTGATAGCACACAGATTTTTCTTAACATGTAAATGGGTAAATTGGCTTTACCACCACTTTGGGGGATTCCCTGTTTTGCCTGTATAACCCCAAATGTTGTTTTCAGGGTTTTGTCTAAATCTGGGGTTGATTATCTCCCCCTTTGGACATTGCTTTTTGAATATGTGACATGTACAAATGGCATAGGGTCTATATGCATTTTGTTTTTGGAACAGCTATATTCAGTTATTATGTTGATGTACTGTACAGTATGTATGTTTGCATTTTCCTATTTCCAAATACCAAAAAATGGATATAATTCTGTGAATTCTGAATCTACATGTTAACATCATGCACTGGATATTTATATTTGTTCTTAATTAATAGTTGTGCACATTGTAAAATATTTTGCACACAATGTCTTGAGTACGTGTCCTTTTTCAATCCTCATCTTCACCTTCTCTCCACATAAGAAGCATGTTGCTGTTGATAATGATGATGATAAGGGTGGGCTACATGTAATAGCCAGTAATGGCGGCAGGGGGCGCTAACCCCAACTCCAAACACCACTCCCTTGTTTATTATGGATAGTGAACTCTGGGAAAAGATGGCAGCTTCCTGTCTGTACCTGGGATTTACTTTTCACCAAGGACGGAATCAAAACAGTTGCATGTAGATATCTGCCCAATCGCATCAAAGACCTCTTAATTCATATATTTGAAAACTTTACCAAGATTTACCATGGAGAAGCGCGGGAGCATCGACAGTCTGGGCTCGAAGGAATCCTCGTCAAGGCAGCCCAGTGTAGATTCATTGTCCAGGTGGGGCTCGTTCAACTAGCTCCCTGTGTAGTCGATTGACGGGAGCTTTTATAGTTGTCTAACTACTTGCTATCTAAATGTGGCGAAAAATTATCGATAGTGAAGATATTTAATTATACTAGTGTAATTAAATGAAAGATGTTGATGTATCAGCTAAACCATACTGTGATTCGGGTTACAAAAGTCGCTATAGCAGGCAGCCCGAGAAGGTAAACAGTTTGCCCAAGAAAGCAGCCTTATTTTATACTACTAACGTTATCTAGTTAGCTAGACATAATGGCAGATTCCACAGTCATCTAGTCTGGGTACAAGTAGCCCAGGGGACTGAAAAACAGAGAGGGTCTGTAACATACAGAGTGGATCTATTCTCCAGTCCCCTGGGCTTGGTGCCAGCCATTTCGTTTCTGCTTTAGCAATTTTGGTATGGTATTATTTCATACTGCTCATTATGTATTCTGCCATTCTCTTGACAGTACCTCCACGTCTCGTTCTGACCGGTCCACTCACGCTGCCAAGACCCCCTATGCAATGTCTTCTGACAACGTGTCCACCTCAACAGAGTTCTCCCCAGAGCTACGGGTTGGTACATGGCTTTTCACCTACAACTTTACATAGATTTAGGTCTACTAATGTAGCAATAGCATCTTAAACATGTCTGCGTTTAACCCTCTTGCTTTTCTCCTAATGATTTCAGGGCAGACCTAAAGCAGTTGCCAAGGTATAGTCTTCCATCCCTCTTCCCTCAAAGATTTGTGTTGGCGTTTAAGTAAAAATAATCAACTTGCTATGTGCTATTGGCTACTCTGTATGTTTTACCTATACATGGGATATTGTTTTATATACAGGTGCTCAGGGATTCAAACAAAGAAGAACCACAGTTACTACCAAAGGAAAGTGTGCAAGACATGGGTAGGTGATCTCCCCCACCCCCCAGCTATGGGTTATTTCGGGTTTAATGTAATGACCTGCTTAAACTTTTATTTTTATTTTCTAACAGCCAAAGATGTCACCTACATTTGTCCTTACATCGGTGCACTGAGGGGGACATTGACTGTCACCAACTACAGACTGTTCTTCAAATGCATGGACAGGGTATACTTTTTAGCTTTCGATCTGTCTCCATTCCACCCTTCAGGATGTCAAGTCAGTGTTATTATTATTTCCATTGTCTCCTAGGAACCAGCGTTTGTGCTGGACTTGCCCCTGGGGGTAGTGAGCCGTGTGGAGAAGATAGGAGGTGCATCTAGCCGTGGTGAGGTCTCCTATGGGCTGGTCTGCAAGGTGAGCAGTGACCACCACAAAAATGTCTGGAACATCCCTTACCTGATGTTTGTACTATTATATAATATCTTTGTTGCTCTCAAAGAGAACAGGCATTTTTCTTATTTTTCTTATACTTACTTCGGACTCTAATCACTGCACTCTAGTGTACTTCTTCTTTCTCTGTGTGTAATTGACAGTGGTTACAGTGACTTGTCAATCTATCTCCTCAGGATATCCGTAATCTGCGGTTTGCACACAAGCAGATGGAGGACTCACTCAGGAAGTCAATTTTCGAGATCCTGATGAAATTTGCCTTTCCTGTTTCCAATGGTCTGGTGAGTGAGTCACTAGGTCTGCTGCCCATGGTCTGTTTCTGTGTGCTGTATGTAAAGGCCCAGGGCCAACTGACTGACTGTTTTTTCCCTCTGTCATCCACAGCCAACCTTTGCCTTTGAGTATGGGCAGGTCTATCCTGAAAATGGTTGGAAAGTGTATGATGCTCAAGCGGAATACAAAAGACAGGTATTTGAAAGATTCCGAAAATCTGGGCTTTAGGTATGAGTTGTTTGAAATGTCTTTATACTCGCGTGTGTGTGTGTGTGTATAGGGATTACCCAACGAGAGCTGGAGGATAACTAAAGTGAATGATCACTACGAGCTGTGTGACACTTACCCATCAACCCTGGTGGTGCCTGTCAACATCCCAGATGAGGAGCTGAAGAGAGTGGCTGCCTTCAGAGCCAAGGGCAGGATACCTGTGAGTTAACATTTACACTTCACACTGTCCCCACTCTTTAACTGTCTGTGGTACCTCTGTAGTAGTACGTTGATGTAGTGCCTGTGGTCTTGTGTTACTCTCCGTGCCAATGCCTCGGCTGTGTGCTGTGCAGGTGCTGTCGTGGATCCACCCAGAGAGCCAGGCCACAGTGACCCGCTGTAGTCAGCCCATGGTCGGGGTCAACGGCAAGCGCAGCAAAGACGATGAGAAGTACCTCCAGGCCATCATGGATGCCAACGCTCAGTCCCACAAGCTCTTCATCTTCGATGCCAGGCCTAGCGTCAATGCTGCCGCCAACAAGGTATGTAATTAGTAATAATAATCATGTTTTATTTTGAGTCTAAGTGAATTTCCCACACCCAATGCCTATACTGTTCAATGCTCAACCCATAGCGTTATTTTATTTGGATTTGATTTTGATCTCCTCTCACATTCTGTAATTATGAAAACTATTCAGAGTATATTCAATTCCAAGAGATGACTACATTCTCTGCGTTCTCCTCAGATGAAAGGGGGTGGCTATGAGAGTGAGGATGCATATCAGAATGCAGAGCTGGTGTTCTTGGATATCCACAACATCCACGTAATGAGAGAGTCACTGCGCAAACTGAAGGAGGTGGTCTATCCCAACATCGAGGAGTCCCATTGGCTCTCCAACCTCGAGTCCACTCATTGGCTGGAGCACATCAAGGTGAGGACAGAAGGGAGAGAAAAAAAATCATGGTTGAGATTATTTGTTGAACCTGTCTGTCTGTGCCCTGTGTAGCTGATCCTGGCTGGGGCGCTGCGTATTGCAGACAAGGTGGAGTCTGGGAAGACGTCAGTGGTAGTTCACTGCAGTGATGGATGGGACCGTACGGCCCAGCTCACCTCCCTGGCCATGATGATGCTGGACGGACACTACCGCACCATCCGCGGCTTCCAGGTGCTGCTGGAGAAAGAGTGGCTGAGCTTTGGCCACCGCTTCCAGCTGGTAAATAAGCCTTTACTCCCTCTCACTGTGTAGTGTTCCTTATACCAAGCCACAACACTTGGGACACATTCTCTTGATTATTCATTTACATTTTGGAAATGCTTTGGCCATTCTCATGTGGTAAGAGAAGTTGAAATGGTTTGAAACTCTGGGTGGCTTCCTAATTTCCTTACTCATTTCCTCATTTTCTATTCTACTGTATTTGAGTCAATGCCACTCCAACATTGCTCGTCCTAATATTTATATATTTCTTAATTCCATTATTTTACTTTTAGATTTGTGTGTGTTGTTGTGAATTGTTAGATATAACTGCACTGTTGGAGCTAGGAACACAAGCATTTCGCTACACCCACAATAACATCTGCTAAATATGTGTATGTGACCAATAAAATTTGATTTGATTTGATTTGACATGGGTCAACCATCGTGCATGGCACAGCTTTACCCTTCCTGTTTCTTGTGTTTTGTTCAGCCATTACGGTCACTTGACTTCCTGTTCTTCTCCCTCTTCCCCCCTCTCCTTCCAGAGGATCGGTCATGGGGATAAGAACCACACAGACGCAGACCGCTCGCCTGTCTTCCTGCAGTTCATTGACTGTGTGTGGCAGATTACCCGACAGGTGAGTGACATCACTGGTTGGGGGTGTTGATGTGTAGTCGTGACCTGACCAGAAAAAATTCCAGGCCCTAGTAATAAGGTACACAAATTACACAGGGGATGTTTTACTGATGTACATAATCCCTCTGGATTCTCCTGATTGTATATGGATTATAATTTAACTGTTGTTGTCTAGTTTCCTGCAGCCTTTGAGTTCAACGAGTACTTCCTGGTCACCATCCTGGACCACCTGTACAGCTGCCTGTTTGGGACATTCATGTGTAACAGTGAACAGCAAAGGGTGAAGGAGGTGAGAGTGCAGACTATATGTTAGGTTTAAACACCACTGGGATGGAGTGCAATTCAGAAAACCTGAAACTAAACTTGTTTATTTGACTGTCTCTCATGGATGACATTTCATACACGGTTGTTCAAACAGTGCTAATAGGAATATGCTAAGTGATATGTTTTATTTGCAAATGTTAAAACCAACATCTCATACATCTAATTGTTCTGCAGGAGCTGCCTAAGAAGACAGTTTCTCTGTGGGCCTACATCAACAGCCAGCTAGAGGAGTTCACCAACCCTCTGTATGTCAACTATTCTAACCATGTGCTGTTCCCAGTGGTCAGCATGCGCCACCTGGAGCTCTGGGTGGGCTACTACATCCGCTGGAATCCTCGCATGAGGCCACAGGTCTGGGCAAAATACCTCACTTTCATAGTAGGAATAATAATGGTGATAGTAGTAATATTTATGCTATCTTGTATAATTGTCTCCCTGAATGAAATCGGGGAGGGGTCTATGGATCTCTCTCTGTCCGTTAGTATGTTAGTCACACTCGATATCTCAGACAGCACTGGCCCGATTTCGACCAAAGTTGGGTTAATGATGCGTATTGCCATAAAGAACCGGCATTTACAAAATTACACTGATTGGCCCAAGGTGGGAGCTATAGTAATTAACAAAAATGTGTTACTCACACACAATATCTCAATTGGCCTGGGGGGGCTGCATCATTTGTGGGGGATAATAATAATAATAATAATATGCCATTTAGCAGACGCTTTTATCCAAAGCGACTTACAGTCATGCATGCATACATTTTTGTGTATGGGTGGTCCCGGGGCTCGAACCCACTACCTTGGCGTTTCAAGCGCCGTGCTCTACCAGTTGAGCTACAGAGGACCACGTGGATGACATGGTTACTGTTGCCTTGTTATTATGAGTATAAATGGCAGTTCATATGCTTGTTATAGCATAGTTATGTTCTAGTGTTGACCACTATTGTTTGTGTACCTTATTCCCAGGAGCCTGTTCACCAGCGCTACAAGGAGCTGCTGGCGAAGCGGGCGGAGCTTCAGAAGAGGGTGGAGAAGCTGCAGAGAGATGTGACCAATCGCTCTGCCTCCTCTGAGAGGGCGGGCTCGCCCACCCGCTCCATCACTCCTGTTCAGACCTTTGTTTGACAAACGTAGTTTGACAGGCGGGTTATAGAGTAAGGCTGAGGACTGAGGCCCCACAACGATAAGGTGCCATGCCCACAACCAGTAGACAGCACTGCAGGGGACTTGCTGCGTCACACACTCCTGCTTGGCATGACACATTCCTGTAGGAAGAAAAGCAACCACCAAGTGTCTGTAGAAACCATGTATTGGCCTTTGGCTGTTCCACCTCACTGCTACTCCAACAGCTGAGGTTGTACAGGGTCAGAACCATAGAAATAGAATAAGAATTTTAATTTATATGTCTATGGTCAGAACCCTATGTTGCTGATGCACCAAACAGAGCTGCCTCTGTTTCAGACCACCCATAGACAATAACAGAGGCCTCTAGTGGCCAAAAGGCCGTTTTCGCATGGGCAGCACCATTAAAGGCTTCCACCATGCTTCCAGCATTTTAAAGTAATCAAAGTAGTCAACAGGGTGGGGATTCCTATGGGTTGTAGCCTCAATGGCGCTGCCCATGCTGTCACAGACGCTATAATGGCACAGATATAAAGATGAGTCCTCTATCTATCTCTATGAGACCACCTCACTACAGCCATACTATACTTCGCAGACCTCTGCTACTGGATCAAGAGTACTGTAACATATAATGATCATCAAATAAGCCCTCACAAGTATGCTATAGCATATCAGCTGAACTACATCCAGTATTAATGCATTCGTTTATTCTAAAGTAATAAGTACACTAAATGATTAATAGGATAAAACAAGTAGCTAACACACTAAAAGTAAATGCTCAATTAATTTCTCCATTGTGAAAGCGAGGTGGAGAATTGTTTAAAAAAAGCTATGATATTTAAGCAATTTTATGTTATGTCTACTTGACATATTCCAAATAGGTTTTGACATCAGAAATGTCTCTGCAAATGGTTTTGAAGCTGAGAAAATAGTTACTGAATGGACACATATTTTGACCAAATAGGTATGAATGTGGGTGTATAGTTATGTATGACATTCCATCTGATCAGTATGTTGATGTTTTTTAAGCTGTTGAATTATTTTTACTAGCAAGTTAACTACATACTATTTCCATTCCCTTAGCCTAGGTTGTGTGTACAGTTTATACCATAGACTTTTAGGCTTATACTGAGCTCTGAGTCTCAGTTCTAATTAGGTGATAACTTGAGGGCTTTGGTGATGATGGTGATGATGTCTACATCACGTTGCAGACTGTTTACTCAGAAAATCAGATCAGCAAAATTGACAATGTGCATGATATGGTTTAGTTGAAAGGTCATACCCACAGGTTGTTAATAAATGCTGCATATGTATAGAATAACTCATTCTACAGAAACTAGAATCTGAATGCCACAGATGGCACTAACCATTCCTCCACGTAAGATGTTAAGACTCGCCAACAACATGCCTCTCACAGGCACAGTGATGTAGAGCTTTGCACTGTTGTTTAACAACAGGGTTTTGTCTTTGAACAGTGATCTGATAACGAACCAGAGGAAAAGTAGTGTGGCTCATTCCCCACTAGTGCAATGATGAAGTGGCCTTTTTCATGGTCTCGCAAGGGCACATCCTTAATCAATATAAATCAGTAACTGTTTAACTAATATTTATGTGTGTTAGTAGAATAGCATGAGAATGTTATGGTCAATTTAATTGCAAGCCATTAACTTAGAGCAAGGTGACTACCATGGACTGTAACCCGTCTGTCAACAATACATGTTTGACCGTGATATTTTGATAAATAATTTGTTTTTGTTTAAATGGTAATTTGCAAAATAGGAAATAAAAGAAAACGATTTATTGTCCTATATTATGATCACCAATAGATTGTTAGTAGGTAGGTAGGTAGATACAGTAGATAGAACATGACAAAGTACTTTATATTGCCTGTGAACCACAGCATATGGCTCAGTACGTCAGCAGTTTATCCAGCCTGGATTTACTTTGCTCTTTGATCCGGGATTGGCACCGGTTGCTGTTGACTTAATTTAATAATAAATAAAAGACCACAACAAATTAAATGTGTGTTGTGAACTCAATCTTCATCAGAATTCATAGTACCATTGCATTGCCTGTTATTTTCAGAATGACAGTGACAATTAACAAAATGGTATGAATAGATTATATTTTATCCCCAGACACCTGACAGTGCCATTTAATTACATTTAGCTACCTTTTATAATTAAAAGATCTAACAGTAACACTGCACATATACATTCTAGTTACTTTGTTTCCATATTCCTCTTATCACAGTAATACAAATTGAGGCAGCTAAGTGGAACTTAATCGCTGTGTTGTTTTGCTCTGTGATTGGCTCCTGTGTTTCAAAATACAAAGTCCCGCGCACTGATAATGCGTCATGATTGGCTTCTCTTTCTTCTGTAGTTGACCGTATCCGGTCTGAGTGACGATGCTGCGGATACAAAAAAGAGAAAGGGAAAATAGGAATAGCTAGCTAAGAACAGCGAAAAACGATTTACTCTTGTTTAGAAGTTTTGCGGATGCTAAATCAGTATTTTTGATTACCTATGTCAAGTAACTTATGTTAGCTAGCCAATAGAGAGAGATGATAGATATTTGAGAATATTTAGCATTATCCTAGCTGGCTTAGCTAGCAACGTTAGCTACCAAGGTGGAAATTGTTTGACAGCACATTGTCTGGGTGACTAGCTATTTCGCTCTTTTTGTTTTTATCTTTGACTTTTTATTAATCTTGGTGATAATGGCAACATCGGCACTGTACGCGTGTACGAAGTGTAACCAGCGGTATCCGTTCGAAGAACTGTCGCAGGGACAGCAACTGTGCAAGGTTTGGACTGGAAGTGTGTGGGTGCTAGCTACCTGCTAGCTAGTTAACTAGCACCATATCTTGCAATATGAATAGATTAGCTAGCAACTGCTACAGGCGTATATGTTTCACGCGTGTTTCGACTGCTCCCTAGATGTGTAATTATAAGGTCTCTGGCCACATTAAGCACTTATCGCAAGCGATGATTGCTTTGATGCTAGATTATGTAACAACTAACTATTATCCTTGTAACCTGTCTGGGACGCAAATGGCAACCTTGTTAGATAATGTCACGCAGGACGATACAATGTATTCGCGAAATGTTTTTTCTACCCATGGAGTGTCTGCTGGGTGTAGCAGACAAAATAACGTCAGATAAACATTTGTTAGCTAGCAAGATCTTTTCACATTACGTCTCCCATGACCTGTTAATTTAGCATTTGTTTACACTTCATGCGCCTTACAAAATAAGTATATTTTATCATCAATGTAGCCACAGCGTCGGTGTCTTTAACCTACCGGCAGCTACAAAATGTAATTCCAGGGGGCTCAGTGTACCATCCCTCTTCGGCCAGTAGTGTAGGCTATGTTCCACATAAATTGTAAATGCAATGGGCAAAAATCGAGTTATAATTCCAGTGGCAAATGGTAACATTTTAATACATTTTGCTATTCATGCTGGTGCGTTGGAAATACATATTTCACATTGCCATAATAAGCACACCACCACACATACTGGGCAGAAGGCTTGAAAACCTGTGTCTGAATATAAGGTGCCTTTGTAAGCACACTATTCCATGAATGGTTAATAATTGTTTTAAAAAATGCATAACGCAATACAAAGCGTTAAGTGAATTCTTAAAATGTTATGGCCTACATTTGTATATTTTTGTATTTATTTTTAAGCAATTGGCCTTGAATGGGCTGAATAAACTCTCCAACAGATGAATCCCTCAAATGCTTTGTTTCTTGTGTCAACAGGAGTGTCGCATCGCTCATCCCATCGTCAAGTGTACATACTGCAGATCAGAGTTTCAGCAGGAGAGGCGAGTTCTGCTCCACCACCTTTACTGTACATGGTATTATTATTCCAAAGGTATCACCATGTAATATAGTGATAACATTGGTTCCAGGATGTTGATGCGATTTCTTTTTCACATTCTCTATTCCAGCAAAACAAACACCATTTGCAAGAAGTGTGCCCAGAATGTAAAGCAGTTTGGGACGGTAAGTTTTGACTTGAATTGAAGCATCTGTTATAATTGTACAGTATGTGTTGACTCAGTTAAGGTGATGTTTGCCAAATCTTCTGTTGTTTCCCACGCAGCCTAAACCCTGCCAGTACTGTAACATCATTGCTGCTTTCATCGGGACAAAGTGTCAGCGTTGCACTAACTCGGAGAAGAAGTATGGCCCTCCACAGACCTGCGAGCAGTGCAAACAACAGTGCGCATTTGACCGCAAGGAGGAGGGCAGGAGAAAGGTAGGCACAGACACCTGCTGCATTGATACCCTAACACACATTGTCCAACACTCATTGGGTCGCGTATTCACCATTTTCCACTGTCCTGTGTGTGTTGTCAGGTGGATGGGAAGCTGCTGTGCTGGCTATGCACTCTGTCCTACCGCCGTGTGCTGCAGAAGACCAAGGAGCAAAGGAAAGGCTTCAGCTCCTCCCACTCCAACACCTCCTCGCTCAATGAGAAGGACCACCACTCCAGACAGCATCATCAACACCACCAGCAGCACAGACACAGCAGCTCACATAAGTAGGCCATGGTGCCACAACCCTGTCCTCTATATGTTAGGCCATTACATCCTCTGTGATGCGGGTCTTCCGCAGGTCTCTACTCTGTCACAATACTGTATATGTATTGTGCTGAACGGGCACTTTTTGGAAGGATGTAGTGGTCTCTGAGTAATGATGCATGTGTCAGATATTGGAAGGAACATGGTGGAAGGGAAAAATCTCTGATGACTTGGTGTTTTTTTTGTTTGTCTTTTTGCAGACTCAGTGGGAGCCTAAGTCCAGAACAGGAGCAGGGACTGTGGAAGCAGAGGTGAGACATACCTTCCCCCCTCTCTCTCTGAATCACATTCCCCAGTCTTTATTGACTGTTATGACACGTCTATTTGCCTAGTAATGCAACTTAGTTGAACTATGGCATACTCTGGGATACTTTACAGGTCTGATGGAGAGCCTCCGTGGCTAAAGTTGTGTGTTGGTTCTCCCCTCAGCCATAAATCGTCTTCGATCCAGAAGGAGACCCCAAAGAAGAAGCCAAAACTGGAGGTGAAGCCATCCAACGGGGACAGGTACGAGAGGAGTTTCAATCACATGTAAGGAGTTACAAACCGGTTCTAACTTTTGAAGTAAACAGGGCAAACATCCAGTAGGTTCCTACTGACACTTTTTTGGCCTTCATGGTTCTAACACATCTCTGTGATAGTTGCCATCAAGGTGTTGTTGGAGCAGGTAATGGCACAAAGTGGGTCAGTGTGGAAAAAGATCTGAGTCCAGGTACTTTCCTTTTTCTGACAATCTAACTTTTCTTCCCTTCTCTCTCTCCTCTCTCCCATCAGTAGTTCCATCACCCAATCTATGGATTCTGGAGGAACGGACAACTTCATTCTGATCAGCCAGCTGAAAGAGGAAGTGATGTCATTAAAGAGAATGCTTCAGCAGAGGGATCAGACAATACTGGAGAAGGACCGAAAGGTACACACTTAATAGTATCTTCACGGCAACGCCTATTCCCCCTCAGGAGACTGAAAAGATTTGTTATGGGTCCCCAGATTCTCAAAAAGTTCTACAGCTGCACCATCGAAAGCATCCTGATCGGTAGCATCACTGGTTGGTATGGCAACTCGGCATCCGACCGTAAGGCGCTACAAGCTTCCTGCCATCCAGGACCTCTATACTAGGCGGTGTCAGAGGAAGGCCCAAATAATTATCTGACTCCAGCCACCCAAGTCATAGACTGTTCTCTCTGTTACCGCACAGCAAGCGGTACTGGAGCGCCAAGTCTAGGTCCAAAAGGCTCCTTAACAGCTTCTACCCCCAAGCCATAAGACTGCTGAACAATTAATCAAATGGCCACCTGGAAAATGTGCATTGTTTTTACACTGCTGCTGCTCGCTGTTTATTATCTATGCATAGTCACTTTACCCTTACCTACATGTGACTTTTGGTCATGTTGTATTCACCAGATCGTCTCCCTCTTTGTTTTGTACTTCCAGCTCACAGAAATCAAAGCAGACTTCCAGTACCAGGAATCCAACATGAGGGTTAAGATGAACAACATGGAGAAGGCACACAAAGAGGCCATGGAACAGCAACAGGTAGAGTAAAAACCACCATACACACATAAAAAAAAAAAACTGACATCGTGTGGGCCACTAGCTAGATTTCCATCCAATTGGCAACACATTTTCATGCAAATATTCTAAAATCTGCATAAAAATAATACACACATTTTTCCACCAAATGTGTTTCCATCAAATTGACTCGTTGGTCATAAAAGGCTGTGCGTGATGACATGGTGCATATAGAATACCTTTTGCAGTTAAGTTCCCATGTACCGAATAAAAAAAATCCAAGTTAAATGGGTTTCCATCTATTTATTTATTTTTTAAACTCTGATGGTTTTCTCTCAAAACATTTTGTGTTATATAGCGAGTGTGCCCACTCTGGTATTGGCATGTGCGCTCTAGCCAACAGCTGGCAGATACAGTGCGGGTATAGCCTACATGATTTTTGGACGAAAGAGCGAGATTATTTTTATTTGTCAAAGAATAAGACCCTTGACTTTTATTGGAAAGGAGCATCAAGCTCATCACCTTGCACCACCCTGTGAAGTTCATCATAGCTTATTTAATCTAGCCTAATAAACTGCATACTTTCCCGAGTCATCGCGTGACTCCAAGTTTACTTTGATATGATGGTTATTGTATCAATATTTGTGCATAAAAGCGTTTCCACTGACATTTCTTGCATAATTAATTTTACTGACACAAAAAGGTCCCACCTTGTCTAGCGAATTTCGTTTTGTAGCCATTTGGAAAGTTTCCAGACTAATTGTTTCCATCATGCCTGTCATATAAAAATGAAAAAATCTGACATGTTCTTTACTCTCATAAAAAGGTTGGATGGAAACCTGGTTATTGCCAAGTTCCAGCCCAATATGTTGACATGGACCCTCTCAAGCACATAGGATTAAAAGAACTTTCCTAACAAGTTAGAGGCACAGTAGGATGTACAATGCCTTCAGATAGTATTCATACCCCTTGACTTATTCCACATTTTGATGTTACAGCCTGAATTCAAAATGGATTAAATAGATTTGTTCTTCTCATCCATCTACGCACAATACCCCATAATGACAAAGTGAAAACATGTTTGCAAATGTATTTAAAATGAAATACATAAATCTAATTTACATAAGTATATCCCTGAGTCAATACTTTGTAGAAGCACCGTTGGCAGTGATTACAGCTGTGAGTCTTACTGGGTTGGTCTCTAGGAGCGTTCCACATCTGGATTGTGCAACATTTGCCCATTTTTATTATTTTCAGAATTCTTCAAGCTCAGTTAAATTGGTTGTTGATCATTGCTAGACAACCATTGTCAGTTCTTGCCATAGATTTAAGCAGATTTAAGTCAACACTGTTACTCGGCCACTCACTGTCTTCTTGGTAACCAACTCCAGTGTAGATTTGGCCTTGTGTTTCAGGCTATTGTCCTGCTGACAGGTGAATTAATCTCCCAGTGTCTGGTGGAAAGCAGACTGAACCAGGTTTTCCTCTAGGATTTTGCCTGCGCTTAGCTCCATTCTGTTTTTTTTCTTCCTGAAACTCCCCAGTCCTTAACGATTACAAGCATACCAATAACATGATGCAGCCACCACTATGCTTGAAAATATGGAGAGTGGTACTCAGTAATGTGTTGTATTGGATTTGTCCCAAACATAACACTTTGTATTCAGGACAAAAACTGAATTGCTTTGCCACATTTTGTTTGCAGTATTACTTTAGTGCCGTGTTGTAAAAACAAACATGCATGTTTTGGAATATTTTTATTCTGCAAAGGCTTCCTCCTTTCACACTGTCAATTAAGTTAGTATTGTGGAGTAATAACTACACATTTTTTAATTTTAACCTTTATTTGACTAGGCAAGTCAGTTAAGAACCAATGACGGCCAAAGCCGGACGACGCTGGGCCAATTGTGCGCTGCCCTATGGGACTCCCAATCACGGCCAGTTGTGATACAGCCTGGAATCGAACCAGGGGCACTGAGATGCAGTGCCTTAGACCACTGCGCCACTCGGGAGCCCCAACAATGTTTTCTCCTATCACAGCCATTAAACTCTGTAACTGTCATGGTGAAATCCCTGAACGGTTTAATTTCTCTCCGCAACGGAGTTAGGAAGGACGTCTATCTTTCTAGTGACTTAGTGTATTGATACACCATGCCCCAGCATGCATTTGTAGTCTACTTGTGTGCTGCTATAGCCCCTTGCTTTAGCTACTGTCATGGAGTTTGCTAAATATTTTCATAAAGAAACTGATAAAACACACAGGTGCTAAATCAAGGTGACTTACAAAGATGAGGAGCAAGAAGGGGACTGTGGTGATGTAGTGTCCACAACTAAAGAATCATTGTGGAATCTGAAAAGACACGTATCCTGAAAGCATGATGGTGTACTTACTATGTACACATGCTAAAAGAAAGGAACGAGGTGGGTAGATAACTGTGTCATTGTAGCAAAGTATTTATAAACAAAAAATCAGATCTCTTAAACATTTCATTCATTTTCGTTCTATTATCAATACAATAGGCCATAATTTATTTTGGCCCAATAGGCCTGGCATATTCCCACGTTCAAGGAGCTTTCCGTTTTGATTGGGTTATTTTGCCTGAACATTTAGGCCTACCTATAGAAAAATAAGAAAACAACTCTGCATCTCTGCCCAGCCTGGCAAGAGTGGCCAAAAGGGTGTTTAGCATCCTCAGTGGCTCTGCAAGCGTGGAGAGGATATTCTCTGCTGCTGGCGGGCTCTCCAGACACCATCGCATGAGCCTGAAGCCACAGATTGGCCAAACTTGTGTTTCTAAAAATGAATTTAAAGGCACTAATAATTTGTATTTCATTCTAAGTCACAGCCTATATGCACAATTTATAGACTATAATGATTTAAAACAACAAAATGTTTGTCCCACCAGCCTATTATGTCCTACTCGCAAATGCTTCACAATGTATTTCTTTGTAGGCTATAGCCTTGAAATAATTGAAATAATATAGCTTTAAATAATTCATTTGTGTTCCTTCTTAGGCTCCCTGTCTGGCTCCTGACCTATTTAGTGTTTATATGCTGTTTAATATGACATGTAGCCTATTTGAAATTATGAGCGCTTCTTACATTCACCTTTTCATGTTTATTCAAATACTTTTCATTCAAATCCATATGGTTTGGTTTCAATGCTTACAAACCAATTGGTAGGTCCAGGTAGTATCAAAAATAGATGGGTGTTGGTTAAATTATAATTTTAATGAACGGAGTGAATTTGGAGAGGCGTGTTTTTTTAATTTATTTTTGTGAGCGCGGAGCGGTTATTTAGCGGAGTGGTAGGGAATGACGTGGAGCACCGGAGCGGTGCTCATTTCCAACCGCTCACATTCTCTGGTGGGATACAGAGATGAGGTAGTCATTTAAAAATCATGTGAAACACTTATTGCACATAGTGAGTCCGTGCAACTTATGTGAATTTTTAAGCACATTTTTACGCCTGAACTTATTTAGGCTTGCCATAACAAAGGGGTTGAATGCTTTTGGACTAAAGGCTTTTCATTTTTAATTTGCACAAACAAAATCTCACTTTAATCCCTTTTTTAAATTCAGGCTGTAACACAACAAAAATGTGGGAAAAGTCAAGGGGTGTGAATACTTTGAAGGCACTGTAATCAAACGCTCCTAGCTTGTGGTAAAGGCTTTCATTAAACACAGATGGTCACATACTCACTTATTTTCTTTTACTACAGGCCAAAAACCGGGAGCTGCTGAAACAAGTGGCCGCCCTCTCAAAGGGCAAGAAATTTGACAGGACAGGGAGTTCACTGCTGTTACCGTAACGACAAGCCCACCCAACCACGGCTCAGAGTGGCTTCATTGTTTTAACGCTGTGAAAGCCTGATGCCATTCTACCTTTCCCTCCCTCCTTCCTGTGTTTTCTCAATCGTTTTGATCCTTTTCAGTTATGTTCTTTGTTGGAAAACTGGTGACCATGCTGTATATGGAAATCCTCTTTCATGTTGACGTGACAATAAGGACGCATCCTCCAAATTTCAACATGTTTTAACCCTGAGTTTTAATCTGCCATGTGATGTGACTGTGGAGGGAGGAGAGGAGAGAGCCTCGTTAACACTGCCCGGGTCCAACAGCATGTTTTGCGCAAGGTGGATACAATTCTGTCAACATCACAGATCCCACTTGATTTTTACGGATGTCATGCAATTTTATTTATTTAATTACATTTTGTAGCTTTTGTTTTTTCTCACCACATACTCAGAGCATTTCCCAGGTTTGGGAGATTTTTTTTTCTTCAACAGCAACTTTCTCGTAACATATTAATTATATTTTTCTAAATGGACGTAATTATGGAAGAGGAACTCTCCTCCTTATTGGAGACCCTTCTCAACTTACTATGTATGCAAATGTCAACAGGGTGACTGACAACAGCATTGCTGCCCAGCAGCAGAGACCTCCCTCGACGTTCAAGTCCAAAAACCATGAACTCTACGAGATATATTTTTAAACTTTGTTTTGTAGAGACACCTCCCAGCTGCCCTCTTTCTCACTGTGTGACAGCGGTAGTGCTTTGCTGTTTTTCTGTAGTGGAACGATTTGCATGACTTACTGCCATATACAGGTTGGCATTGTGGTCTCCTGTACTGTAATGTAGAGGTTCTCAAATTGGGGTCCACGGGCCCCTGGGGGAGATACTGCAGGAGGTCTGCAGCCAGATCAACAAAAAAATGTTTTTACATTTAAAAAATGTAATATTACTAACTACAGATTCCATTTTGATCCATGGATTAAGTTTAGAGGGTGTAGTATTATTAATCTACAATTTATGTTCTTAACTCTTGGGAACTTTGCCCCCCAAGAAAATGCAGAACATAAATGCACTGTAATTAAAGCTTTAAAACTGCGAAGTTGTATCTCTGCCTCATGGCATAATGTGTAGAATTGCAGGGTATTAGCTTGTATGCAACTTTTTCTCACTTGAGTTGTGTTCTGGTTAAGAGGGGGTCCTTGATGAATTTGCAATGACAAAAGGAGGCCCCTGCCCCAAACAGTTGAGAACCCCTGCTGTAATGTACTTTTCCCATTATTTTTATTATTTTTTTAACATGTAAAGGTATTACAGGGGTCAGCCTATGTATTTAAAATGTGTAACTTGTATCGGTTTTAGTGAGTATGTGTAAGGCTGGTTAATTATATAAATACATCTGTAGAATACGCTTTATAAAGGAACACACCTTTCACTTTACAGCTCTGGACCAAACTGAGCTGGTTTCATACTGTGGCGTACTGATCACTTTTGTACTTTTTTCCGAACCCAATGTTTTAAAAATATTAAATCTGGTTAAACATACGTTGTTTTTTATTCTGCTACCATTATCTCAAGGAGTGGCTCGCTACTATTGGCCCTGTAGCATTCCTTTATAATAATGTCAGACCCACACATACACCATTTTTTGCCTGAACTTTTTCCTCTTCCACCAGAGTTGGGGTTTGTGTCAAGGGCTATTCCATGGTTGACCACTAGGGAGCACTCGTTTATTTGCATTAATCTGTAAAATCTGACATGCTGTCTCAAAGGGCTTGTTTGAGTGGTAAGGCTGAAGCATCTGACGAAAGTCTGGGGAGGTGCAGCTGCGACAGCCGAACGGTCTGGGGAGGTGCAGCTGCGACAGCCGAACAGTCTGGGGAGGTGCAGCTGCGACAGCCGAACAGTCTGGGGAGGTGCAGCTGCGACAGCCGAACAGTCTGGGGAGGTGCAGCTGCGACAGCCGAACGTCAGACACTGGTGTTCCATCAGCAACATGGCAGTATTGTCATTTTCTTAACAATGTCGAAATAAACATGCCTCCAACCCCCATATCACACTCACAAACTGAAATCAAATGTGTGTACATTGTACAATCAATTAGTCTCAAATGTCACATTCATTTGTATATCACTGTATACATGAATGGCGGCAGTTGGTTCCTGTTTCAGTCAAGTCTTTGGTCACGTTTGTGTAGGTCAAACAAAAAATTGTAATGATTGGCTGACAATAGAGCCTCCCACAAGGCAACCTATGGCTGCAGGATGAAGTTGGTGAAGAGCAACTGCAGAAACGTTCAGTCGACTGCAGTCAACTACATGACCTTTGATCACATGATTTATGTAAAGTACATGCAGTCGACATGTAGGCGCAAGTCGGACAATTTTTGTCCCCATAATGCAACACATTTTGAAAGACGGTGACGACTTGACAAAAGTGATCTGCTCGAACGCGCCCAATGACATTGCTCTAAATACAATTGGCGCAGATGACTTTAAAGACGAGTCCAGACTGACTGATTTACAAATCATCTTGCATCATAAGTAACTACTCAATATTATTTGTAGATCAGTCAGTCACAATTTACCCATGATACATCACGGATTTGATGCTCTCAAACATGGCTAATATCAGAGAGGAAGAGACAAAGTTAGACTCCTCTTTTTGTGTGACTGTATATGAGTGTCAGATTTGGTCAACAACATTTTTTATTGCTAATTTGCTAAGTGAGGTTTATTTGATCGAACAGAAGTTTTGTAATGTTTAGGTTGTTACAAATGTACGAATATAAGTGGACGCACATGGCAACTTTGAGAAAACTATTTATATTGGCTTCTCATTGGCTAAAACAGGGTTTCCCAAACTTGGTCCTGGGGCCCCCCTGGGTGTACATTTTGGTTTTTGCCCTAGCACAGCTGATTCAAATAACCAACTCATCATCAAGCTGTGCACCCAATGGGGGCCCCAGGACCGAGTTTGGGATCCCCTGAGCTAGATTCTTCCCACCTGATCTCGCCTCCTCCCGCCTGCCTTTCCATCTTTGTGACAATGACTCCCATTGTTAGGGCGGAGACAAGACCATCTTGTCATTATATAGAGTATCGCTGCCAATATTACCTGGGGATTTTCCTGACATTATCTTACCTTTGACCCCTGAGATGAATGCATTTTGCATCATCATGATGATGTGGCCGGTGTGACACTTTGCTTCTTGAAAGTCCAATATCTTGAACATTTGACTGATGACATGCAAAACATTCTGGGACTGTCTAAACAGTGGACTAATGAAATAAATACCAAAATCTAGTTTTTTAGTGGATTTTCCATTTAACCCTGCAAGAGGGAATCAGCACAGTGGAATCTTGACTTGTGATTTCCACACAAAACAATTCAGTGAGTGCAGAGAGGGGGTGCACAAATATTTTGTCTGTAGCTCAGCTGGTAGAGCACGGTGCTTGTAACGCCAAGGTAGTGGGTTCGATCCCCGGGACCACCCATACACAAAAATGTATGCACGCATGACTGTAAGTCACTTTGGATAAAAGCGTCTGCTAAATGGCATATTATTATCCCATATCACTTTTTTTTTTTACCTGTTTTCTCTATTCTATTTACATATGTTATCTGTAAGTCATTCAAAATGGTATGTGCAAACCAGTGGCGGTCGGTGCCGTTTAAGATGAGGGAGGATTATGTTTTTTTTACGAGCATGGCCTTATTTCTATTACAGCATATTAGATGACTGTCATTCATATTCCATTCACCCATCTCAATGTAACATCGATAAGTTTAGGCTACTACTTGATACTAAAATGTTACCTATACCCCATCATGAGGTTGCTACAACCTAGCTTATGAAAGTTTACAACGTAGGTGCTCAGGTCGAGAGAAATTTAAGTAATCAAGGTGACAGACATTAACACATTTAATACCGCCTTGCACACTCTTGCCTGCATCTAGCTGATCTAGGGTGTAATCATTAGTCCAACAGTTGCAAACTAGAGTTTCTATTGGACAAATTCAGGTATTGTATCCCCGTTTCGTTCCGTTTGCTTCAGTTTAAGAAACGTTTTTCAACAGAATCGGCGGAATGATCCCTGATCACACGCAAACACAGTTTCATAGCAGCCACATACAAACAGCATGATCCCTTTGATCGTTGTATAATTCCTTCTCACATCTACGCACACTCCTCCTCTCACCTTTTCCCATCGCGTGGACTTCAGTGCACAACACATCAGCTGTCTGTGACCAGGAGAAAAAACCTTTCCAAGCCAAACCTTCATATCATAACCTCTAACCGCTACACACAGCCTACATAATTGTCACCATATTAGCTAACGTCGTAATCAACATAGCTACTAGAACGAATGCGTTAGTAAACCCGCTACAATCATGCAGTACAGTGTACAGTCAGCAAGCAGTTTAGCAGTTAAACCGGTGGGCCCCGGTGTTAATAAATTAATAAAACCAAAAGCTTACCATGACTTGGAAGAGTTCCAGTGTTGGATAGCCATAGCCAGCTAGCTAACATATAATCCCTCTCTGTTTGAGCTGGGTGTTTGAGTAGGCTAAACTAGCTAGATGTCAGTGGAGGCTGCTGAGGGGAGGACTGCTCATAATAATGGCTGGACGGAGCAAATGGAATGGCATCAAACATATGGAAACCGTGCTTTTCCTTCATTTTGTAATACATTAATTTGTCCAAAAATGTTCAACTATTGTCTTTCTATCTCTTTGAGTCAACTACTCATCACATTTTATGCATTGCAGTGCTAGATAGCTGTAGCTTATGCTTTCAGTACTAGATTCATTCTCTGATCCTTTGATTGGGTGAACAACATGTCAGTTCATGCTTCAAGAGCTCTGATAGGTTGGAGGACATCCTCCGTAAATTGTCACAATTACTGTGTAAGTCTATGGAAGGAGGTGAGAACCACAAGCCTCCTAGGTTTTTTATTGAAGTCAATGTACCCAGAGCAGGACGGAAACTAGCTGTCATCCGGCTACACCATGGTGCTACCCTACAGATTGCTGTTGAGACTACTGTAGACCTTCATTGCAAAACAGTGTGTTTTAATCAATTATTTGCCCGGTTTAAGGACATGAAGGTTTCAGGAGGGTCAGCTGGGCTGAAATACGGGTCAACAGTCCAGAATGTGGGTCAATGCAGGTATGAATGTGGATCAATGCATAAGGGTTTGCACCTGGGTCCTCTTGTATGAGGTAGTATTATCTCAATGGACTGTTATCTTTTCTCCTCCCCTCCTTCTTTTTCTCCCTGTCAGAATTTATTGATGTCAATGGCACATTCTGTGATGAACATGATAATGTAATCTCAATACATGGGATTTTTGTTACCAGTCAAAAGTTTGGACACACCTACTCATTCCAGGGTTTTTCTTTATTTTTACTATTTTCTACATTGTAGATTAATAGTGAAGACATCACAACTATGAAATAACACATATGGAATCATGTAGTAACCAAAAAACGGTTAAGATTCTTCAAAGTAGCCACCCTTTGCCTTGATAACAGCTTTGCACACTCTTTGCATTCTCTCAACCAGCTTCATGAGGTAGTCACCAGGAATGCATATCAATGAACAGGTGTGCCTTGTTAAAAGTTAATTTGTGGAATTTCTTTCCATCTTAATGCGTTTGAGCCAATCAGTTGTGTTGTGACAAGGTAGGGGTGGTATACAGAAGATAGCCCTATTTGGTAAAAGACCAAGTCCATATTATGGCAAGAACAGCTCAAATAAACAAAGAGAAACGACAGCCCATCATTACTTTAAGACATGAAGGTCAGTCAATACGGAACATTTTAAGAACTTTGAAAAAACCATCAAGCGCTATGATGAAACTGGCTCTCATGTGGACCGCCACAGGAAAGGAAGACCCAGAGTTACCTCTACTTCAGAGGATAAGTTCATTAGAGTTACCAGCCTCAGAAATTGCAGCCCAAATAAATGCTTCACAGAGTTCAAGTAACAGACACAAATCAACATCAACTGTTCAGAGACTGCGTGAATAAGGCCTTCATGGTCGATTTGCTGCAAAGAAACCACTAATAAAGGACACTTTTTAAAAAACATTTTAAGAATAAGAAGAAGAGACTTACTTGGCCAAGAAACACGAGCAATAGACATTAGACCGGTGGAAATCTGTCCTTAGGTCTGGAGTCCAAATTTGAGATTTTTGGTTCCAACCGCCGTGTCTTTGTGAGACGCAGTGTAGGTGAACGGATGATCTCCGCATGTGTAGTTCCCACCGTGAAGCATGGAGGAGGAGGTGTGATGGTGTGGGGGTGCTTTGCTGGTGACACTGTCTGTGATTTATTTAGAATTCAAGGCACACTTAACCAGCATGGCTACCACAGCATTCTGCAGTGATACGCCATCCCATCTGGTTTTGGCTTAGTGGGACTATCATTTGTTTTTCAACAGGACAATGACCCAACACACCTCCAGGCTGTGTAAGGGCTATTTTACCAAGAAGGAGAGTGATGGAGTGTTGCATCAGATGACCTGGCCTCCACGATCACCCGACCTCTAACCAATTGAGATGGTTTGGGATGAGTTGGACCTCAGAGTGAAGAATCTAGAAATCCCCCCTTAATGGAAATCCCCCGGTGTCATTTCGCACTATTACAATGGTGCTCGTGCAATTTACTGTTGATTAGATTATACACTATTTTCTCTTTCAGACTTCCAATAATGTAAGAATAATAAGATAATTACTGGCAAGGAATTCACAATCACCTTGACAAAGCCATAATGTTTTGTAAGATTCTAAACACAGCTTGAACAAGAGAGACTGTCGGGGGAGGTTATCTTCTGCACTGCTCAACCAATCCAGTAAATATGGAGGAGGAGTTAAGATGGAGTGTCAACTTGTTAATGTCCAAAAGTGGAAGTCATGTCACAGGCTCTTTCCATTTCCCCTAAAAACCAGAACATCCGGTTGTTGGGGACTGGCCACTGAGGTATAATAAGAACTGACTCGGCAGAGGCTAGCCAGCTACCATTCTGAACTTCTTCTCCGTGTCACGGTCAAGCAATGGGAAAAAACTATTTTATTGGTTTAAAAAGTTATCTTAGTCAGCAGTTAGGTATGCTCACTGTACTACATATCTGTGGGGCAGATTGTAAAATGCATAAACGCAAATTGCAATGTAGCCAAGCCATTTTCATATAACCTCCCAACCACCTAGTTAGAGGGGACTGGGAATCAGTCTGTCGCTTTAGCCACAGCCAGTGGTCTGGCCCTGGGTTTCCCAGTAAGCTCAGACAGGATCAGACAGGTTTCATTGTGTTGGGGGGACCCTGTGTTATGATATGATTTATTCTGCTGTTGCTGCCAGTTTGACTGAGTGTTGTGCCAGACCATTGAGGGTCAGGCAGTGCAAGGCCTGAGGACATAGAATTTAGAGTTTGGAAAGTAAACCAGCTACAAAAGAACTGGGAGTAAGGTGGACAGACAATACCAACCTTTTGGAACCAAATGGAGAAGGACATGTGTGCTATAGGGACAGGGTAAAAGAAGGACACAAAGGCACAAACTAGCTTCAATGCCACAGAGGGATTATATGAGACACACAGCAGTACTGACCGTATAGAGGGGTTATATAGTGTAGCACACATCTTAAACACCAGACAGGTTTATATTGGAGTCTTGAGGTAAAGATAGAAATCATCTGGATGTTTAATTTCTGGAGGATAAGTACAGATACAAGGTACACTCCAGTGTAAAACTGTGAAAGCCTGTACTATGTATGTACAGGTAACTGCCAAAATGAAGGAAACACCAACATAAAGTGTTTTAATAGGGAGATGGGCCACCACAAGCCAGAACAGCCTCAATGCACCTGCACCTTGGCATATATTCAACAAGTGTCTGGACCTCTATCTGAGGAATGCAACACCATTCTTCCACGAGAAATTCCATCATTGGGGTTTTGTTGAATGGTGGAAAACGCTATCTCAGGCACTGCTCCAGAATCTCCCATAAGTGTTCAGTTGGGTTGAGATCTGGTGACAGACAGCCATAGTATAAGGTTTACATCGTTTTCATGATCATTAATTAAACCATCTAGAGGCAATTGCCTCACATAATCCATACCGCGCATCCGACCACATTTTCGGATCAAGCATAAATTGGCTTTAAGAGTCACACCTAGTCTACAGATACAGTATTTAGAATACCTCATGAGCTATCCTGACCAGTTAAGAGCTCCCAGCAGGTGTCTTGAAAAAAATGCAGCGAGTCAGTGGTTCCTGCGCCATAGATCGGCAATTGCTTTGTAGTTATTAAAAGAACGTTTTGATATTTCTATAGCCTAGTGGTTAAGAGCGTTGGGCCAGTAAACGGAAGGTCGCTGGTTCGAATCCCCAAGCCGACTAGGTGAAAAATCTGTTGATGTGCCCTTGAGCAAGGCACTTAACCCCAATTGCTCCTGTAAATCGCTCTGGATAATAGCATCGGCTAAATTACTAAAATGTAAATCAAACCATAAATAATCTAGACCTACAATAATATAGACCTCTTGTGCCTTTGACAATGATTTCACATAAGGTCTATTTCACATTATATGCCTAAATACATATAACCACTAGGCTAATAAATTAACATGTTTTTCTTTCGATTATTTAATAACCTACATTATGTTATTTCAAGTTATTCCTTTGGAGCGCAATATCACGTTGTTAAAAAAATATTTATAGGTTGGACATGCTATAAATTGCGCAATTGAAGGCATCTAGGGTTTATGTTAACTTTGATTGTGTTTGATGGAAATTATAAACCTTTCAATCGTTGTATGCAACATTATTGGCAAGTGACTTGATGCCTACTGTGCCAAAGCGATTTAGAGTTGTTAAATGGGAGGGATGAGTGTGTTGATATAACGGTAATATTGTCAAGATTCTGCTTTTAACAACCATAAGCGTTGGTAAAATAAATAAATATGCATGCAAAAATATTAGGCGCTAATTAATAAAAGGCAAAGTGTTCGTGTCAGGCAAAAATGTAATCAAACGTTTTACCATTGCATCATTTGATGTTCAGTCACATTCACCATTGTTGTCTGACGCGTGCTATATGCCAGTTTCACGTGCTAGTCGGAACTAGGAAACTCTGAAATGTCCAACTTGCTGACTGGTTGTAGTTATAGGCTACACGTGCACCATTGAACCAGTTAGCAAGTCGGACATTTCTGAGTTTCCTAGTTCAGACTAGCACTTGAGGCAGCAATAGAGTTCACAGCTGAGAAGGGTGTAATTGCAGAACTCAATTAGGTGCGTTTTCGGATGTAGGCGTTTCCTGATATCAAGTTACACCCATTGATGATCTCCATTGGTCCATGGCAGTTTCTTTCACACTGGGGACAACAGTTGTTGACAACTGTAGCATTGTAGCTAAATCTAACCCTAACCCTATCCCTAACCTTAACCTGCCACGCTAATTCACCTAACCTGCCACGCTAATTAACCTAACCTGCCATGTTAATGATCCTAACCTGCCATGTTAATTATCCTAACCTGCCACATTAGTTATCCTAACCTGCTTTGTAAACAAATCATCTGTGTCGAGAAACCATCAGTTCATTACACCGGAACTGACTAATGGCATGTATCAATGGGCGTTTCCTGATATCAGAGAACACCCACATCAAGTAACGCCCCGAATTGCGGTCTGCAATTACACCATATTCTCACAGCTGGCAATGCCTCATTGCAATTGGTTATTCCCCATAATTTGCAACAATGTCAATGAGCGTGCGTCATCACTAGCTTTCCTTTGCAGTAGGCCACCTCAAAATGTTGTGATTACCAGCTGAGATAAACTTTTATCAGTTGATTTTACTCTTGGCTCAGAGTTTGTCTGGGCAGAGGAGTTTTTTTAATCTTAAAAATAAAACAGTAGATTCTTGATATGACCTTGAGAAATAGTGCATTGTGGGTAGTTTAGAAGATATCTGAAAATACGTTTATAAATACACTACCGGTCAAAAGTTTTAGAACACCTACTCATTCAAGCGTTTTTCTTTATTTTTACTATTTTATACATTGTATAAGAATAGTGAAGACATCAAAACTATGAAATAACACATATGGAATCATGTAGTAACCAAAAAAGTGTTAAACAAATCAAAATATATTTTATATTTGAGATTCTTCAAATAGCCACCCTTTGCCTTGATGACAGCTTTGCACACTCTTGGCATTCTCTCAACCAGCTTCACCTGGATTGCTTTTCCAACAGTCTTGAAGGAGTTCCCACATATGCTGAGCACTTGTTGGCTGCTTTTTCTTCACTCTGAGGTCCGACTCATCCCAAACCATCTCAATTTGGTTGAGGTCGGGGGATTGTGGAGGCCAGGTCATCTGATGCAGCACTCCATCACTCTCCTTCTTGGTAAAATAGCCCTTACACAGCCTGGAGGTGTGTTGGGTCATTGTCCTGTTGAAAAACAAATGATAGTCCCACTAAGCCCAAACCAGATGGGATGGCGTATCACTGCAGAATGCTGTAGTAGCCATGCTGGTTAAGTGTGCCTTGAATTCTAAATAAATCACAGACAGTGTCACCACCAAAGCACCCCCACACCATAACACCTCCTCCTCCATGCTTTACGGTGGGAAATACACATGTGGAGATCATCCGTTCACCCACACCGCATCTCACAAAGACACTGCGGTTGGAACCAAAAATCTCCAATTTGGACTCCAGACCAAAGGACAAATTTCCACCGGTCTAATGTCCATTGCTCGTGTTTCTTGGCCCAAGCAAGTCTCTTCTTCTCTTTGGTGTCCTTTATTAGTGGTTTCTTTGCAGCAATTCGACCATGAATTCCTGATTCACACAGTCTCCTCTGAACAGTTGATGTTGAGATGTGTCTGTTACTTGAATTCTGTGAAGCACCAAGCACCAATGTCCACTGTCGACAGAAACTTAACACAAAGAAGACATTGTTTATTTGCTTGGGATATTATAACTTCAGTCTGTGTCTAGAAACGTCTTGTATTGAATGTGCAAAACCTATTTTGTCAAATCACACTAGAAAAGGCATTACTTGCATGACTCTTGAACAGAAAGGACTTCTGTAGTGAGTGAAGGGGACGTGAGAGGATAGTGTTTCAGCCATAAGTGGGGAAACAACAATGAGCGCTTTCGAGCTGATCTTTTTTGTCAAGTCGTGACGATTGTTGGTCACCGCCTTTCAAAGTGTGTTGCATTATGGGGTAAAAAATTGTCCGACTTGAGCCTACATATCGACTGCATGAACTTTACAAAAATCATGTTATCAAAGGTCATGAAGTTTTGACTGCAGTCTACTGCAAATTTCTGCAGTTGCTTTTTACCAACTTCATTGGCTGCATTGTGGGAGGCTCCATTGCCAACCAATCATTAGGGTGTTTTGTTTGACCCACACAAATGTGACCAAAGACAGACTGAAACAGGAACCAACTTTGCCACGATGTATACAGTGTATATGTACAAATGAATGTGATATTTGATGCTCTCTCTCACTGATTGATTGTACAATGTACACACATATGATTTCAGTTTGTGAGTGTTCGATATGGGGGATGGCGCAATGTTATTTCGACATTATAAAGGAAAACTTTTATAAACAATGGCAACACTGCCATATTGATCTGAGCCTTGCTGTTGGAAAACCACTTTCATGTCTGACTTTTGGCTGTCGCAGATGCACCTTCCCCGACTTCACTCCTCGGCTTTCGTCTACAGTCGGTTGCTTTGCCTTACCACTCAAATGCGCCCACTACTAACCCTGCCCATGCAGCCAGCTATCCAGCACTTGAATTGGTCACACGATGCATCTAAACGGATACGATGATGTTGTTGTTGCTGGGTGAGAGACGTGAAAGGAAGAAGAGAGATTAGGTGAAAGATGAGGTGACGTCTTACGTTACACACACAACTACATAAAAGTTTCTTGCACAGTTATAGTGAATTCAGAAAGTATTCACACCCCTTGACTTTTTCCACATTTTGTTATGTTACAAAGTGGGATTAAAATTGATTTAATTGTCATTTTTTGTCAACGATCTACACAAAATACTCCATAATGTCAAGGTGTAAGAAAAATTCTAACATGTGTAAAATAAATATATAAAAAATAAAACACTAATATATCTTGATTAGATAAGTATTCAACCCCCTGAGTCAGTACATGTTAGAATCACCTTTGGCAGTCCTTAACGATTACAAGCATACCCATAACATGATGCAGCCACCACTATGCTTGAAAATATGGAGAGTGGTACTCAGTAATGTGTTGTATTGGATTTGCCCCAAACATAACACTTTGTATTCAGGACAAAAACTGAATTGCTTTGCCAATTCTTTTTGAAGTATTACTTTAGTGCCTTGTTGCAAACAAGATGCATGTTTTGGAATATTCTTATTCTGTACAGGATTCTTCTTTTCACTCTTGTCAATTAGGTAAGTATTGTGGAGTAACTACAATGTTGTTGATCCATCCTCAATTTCCTTCCATCACAGCCATTAAACTCTGTAATTGTTTTAAAGTCACCATTGGCCTCATGTTGAAATCCTTGAGCAGTTTCCTTCCTCTCTGGTAACTGAGTTAGGAAGGACGCCTGTATCTGTGTAGTGACTGGGTGTATTGATACACCATCCAAAGTGTAATTAATAACTTCACCATGCTAAAATAGATCATTTTTACCCATCTACCAATAGGTGTCATTCTTTGCGAGGCATTGAAAAACCTTCCAGGTCTTTGTGGTTGAATCTGTGTTTGAAATTCACTGCTTGACTGAGGGACCTTACAGATAATTGAATGTGTGGGGTACAGAGATGAGGTAGTAATTCAAAAATCATGTTAAACACTATTATTGCACACAGAGTGAGTCCATGCAATGTATTATGTGACTTGTTAAGCACATTTTTACTCCTGAACTTATTTAGGCTTACCATAACATAGGGGTGGAATCCTTATTGACTCAAGACATTTCAGCTTTTCATTTTTTATTGATTTGTAAAAATAAATATTTAAACATCATTCCACTTTGACATTATGAGGTATTGTGTGTGTAGGCCAGTGACAAAAAATCTCTGGATTTCACGACTGGGAATACAGAATGTATCTGTTGGTTACAGATACCTTTTTTTTTTAAGTAGGGGCGTGGATCAGAAAACCAGTCAGTATCTGGTGTGACCACCATTTGCCTCATGCAGCGCGACATCTCCTTTGCATAGAGTTGATCAGGCTGTTGATTGTGGCCTGTGGAATGTTGTCCCACTCCTCTTCAATGGCTGTGTGAAATTGTTGGATATTGGTGGGAACTGGAAGATGTCAATCCAGAGCATTCCAAACATGCTCAATGGGTGACATGTCTAGTGAGTATGCAGGCCATAGGTCCTGTGTGGCTCAGTTGGTAGAGCATGGCGCTTGCATCGCCAGTGTTGTTGGTTCGATTCCCACGGGGCCAGTATGAAAACAGAAGTATATACGAAAATATATCCACTCACTACTGTAAGTCCAGAGTGTCTGCTAAATGACAAAAATGTGAAATTGGAAATGGAAAGACATTTTCAGCTTCCAGGAATTGTGTACAGATCCTTGGAACATGGGGCCGTGCATTATCATGCTGAAACATGAGGTGATGGCGGCGGATGAGTGGTACGACAATGGGCCTCAGGATCTCGTCACGGTATGAGTCCATATGACTAGTTAAGCAAAAAATTGTCTCCTGAATGTATTTAGGCTTGCCATAACAAAGGGGTTGAATACTTATTCACTCAAGACATTTCAGCTTTTCATTTTTTATTAATCTAAATTTAATGCATTTTAAATTCAGGCTGTAACACAATAAAATGTGTCAAGGGTGTGAATACTTTCTGAAGCCTATTAGTAAAACCAACCTTGTAGACCGGAGTATGTTTTATCTATCCTCTTCTATCCAATTGAAATTACCTATGGCAAATGTAGGTTATTGCAATTTATCCCTAAATACTATTCTATACTGGGTAACACAAACTAAACTTATATGATAGTTTTTCTATTGCTGAAAGTTGTTGTTTGCTTTATTGTTACGGATTCAAGGTAATTTTTAGTTGTGATGGGGCCTAATAAAAAGTGCCATTTGTGGAACATTTTGGTTGTTCAGCAAACACACCCCTCTGGCGGCAATTGGCTGGTGGGCGTGCCTACCTCCGGCAGAGCAAAGTTAGAAGTTCACTCAAAAACTGCCTTGCATTGTGTGTGGTGCGTTGTGTGTGGTGAGCGAGACAGGGGAGGACGGAGCCTATAGAACTCTCGAAAAAAGGCTTCGTGATTTAACAACTCTTCGGTCTCCCCATCAACAACCCACCACCGCCGCCCCACCTGCAAGTGAAGGATATACTGTAGAAGTTCGCTCAAAAACTACCTTGCGTTGTGTGTGGTGAGCGAGACTGTGGAGGACGGAGCCTATAGACCTCTCGAAAAAAGGCTTCGTGATTTAACAACTCTTTAGTCTCCCCATCAACAACCCACCACCGCCGCTGCCGCCCCACCTGCAAGTGAAGGATATACTGTAATTTAATTGTACAGAAAAAGTAACGTTACAGACAAACTTTTCAAACTACGGTCTCTAGGACTATTAAAGTGGCAGCCAGCATGAACGTCAGTGCGGAGTCTTTCACCTCCAACCCATTTCACATCTGTAACATCTGTCAGAAGGTGATAAGGAAAAAGGTATGGCGTTTCCTGATTGATTTCTCCAAATGTTACTTTTACTAGTCGACCAATAGCATGTTTTATCAAGGTGATCAGTCAGGCCTATTTATTATTCCTTCCAATTTAGATAAAATGTCGTTGCATCTTATGAAGTTGTCACTGAGATCCTGCAGGAGTAGTAGCCTATAGACCCTAGTATACATTCATTTGATCTATTGATTCAGACAGCAGAACAAACATATTGCTTTTCACTGGTCTTCTCCTTGCCTTACTGCTATTTTTGCATTTAACTACATTCTGTATTTCAACATCATCTATAGAATTGCTTCAGAATCGGTTGTAATTCCTATTAGGCCTAGTTTAATAATCTCAAAGCTAATAATGTACAGTCATGGATCATGGACTTTTTGCAGTCCAAATACCCATATTTTATGACAATCAGGCTGTTTTCCTTTACAAACATATCAGACAACAGTTATCTGCAACAGATTGTCGCATTTGCATTTATTTATTTCCCAGGATGGTCGTCAATCAGTATGATAGCAATAGCGTTGGTGGTAGATTGATGATTTGATAAGAACATGGATATCTCTCTCTCTAGTGCCCTGCTTTCTTAGTCTGACTGCTATTATTAGTAGCCATTAGTCTATGTACATATGACCCAGTTTTTGATAGGGAGGCATCATACGATGGTGTCAAGGCAGAAGATTGGGTAATTTTTTTGTCATCTCCAGGGCATCATTGAGTTACACAATACATGTCTTGATACTTTAGAATGATTTGGGGGGGGGGGGGCATTTTGACCATTTCTTTTGACCATTTCTTTAGATTCCTCACGTCTAACTCATTGTTTAAAAAAATGTTGGTCCAAATCGGATGTTATTTACTACATTTATTGAATATTATGTGAATTCTATACATTTAAATGGCCAACTTGGATAAAATCAATTACCTTAATTTCTCAGAGATCAAATTCTATTTAAACAGGAATGCTAATCTGATCAGTTTCTAACAACAAAAACGATTTCAGAACAATCTGAGATGGTGGGTGTCAAACCTCTTTCTTGTGCTTTTTGAGGTGGAACAACCCTGTAACAACAAAACATGAGGAGTGGACATCCACAGATTACAATGCCTAGAGACAGGTTTGTCTGTCTGCACACCGGAGTAAGCCCTTTCCTGACAAACATCACTGACAGAAAAAAACACTATTTTATACTATACTACAGTTACCAATAGATACTGGTAAATACACTATGCCACGATCACATATAAATATACTGGTAAAGGCAGAGACTATAGATCTTTAATTTTGTAGGTTGAAACCAAGAGGTTTCATACAAGTTGTTCTCAACAGAAACCCTCTTGGTTGGAAATTACAGTTTACTGAGAGAGCGATGAAACTGTCAATTCATGTTTTACTCTATCATTCATTATGATGTAAGATTCTTGTTTTTGGTGCTTTATTACTTATTTATCACATACTTATTTCACAATTACAACTGTCTTGAAAAAGTATTGTTGTTGTTATGTGATAAACTGGCTTTAGGCTATTCGTTTTTTGTGATTGAGACAGACGGGTCCAGGCTCTTTTTTAAACTGCACAGTCCAGGATAGAGAGGAGCACTGGAGCCACCTCTCTCTGTGTAATCTCAGTTAGTTGCATCAGCCACGTTGCCCCAACAACAGACACTCATCACCCAACACACACAAAGGGCCAGACAGACAGAGGGCGGAGAGGAGATATGAGAGGAGAAGAGGGGAGAGATGATAGGAGAGGAGGAGAGAGGGATGGAGAGAGAGGAAAAGAGGGAGGGATTAATACTAGGGTGAACCTGTCTGCAGTCCAGGGCAGGTCTGTCTGTCTGTATCACCGGTGGCAGTGGGAGTCACAGGGCTTCAACCCAATTAGCTAAATTCACAGGAAATGGCCTGTCTGTTGACAGAGCGCACATTCAAAGGTCTGTTATGTAACAAGACATATGCTACTGGAACAGAGAGGGGTCTCTGTCTGACTCTCTCTTTCACGCACACACCACTTTCTCACACACACACACACACTTTCTCACACACAGAGAACTACATTGTCTTACTGTATATTTTGGTGGTTTATGTGGCTTTGTTATCCATTCGTACTATAAACTTTCTTCCCACCTTTGAACTTGAGGCCCTTGATCATTATGTAATATTATAACCATGGCGATGTACTGTAAGACAGCTAAATACACAAGATAACCCCAGTCTAGTGTTTATTATACAACAGGTGGTTTGGAATTCCCATTGTTAGAGCCTATCCTACTCATGATATACTAGACAACATACACATGGCCAGTACATTCATAAAAAGTGCCATTGTTTACATCCTTACCTTGAAACGCACTACTACTACTACTACTACTACTACTACTACTACTACTACTACTACTACTACTACTGCCATGCAATTTTAAACTTTGTAAACACTGTGAAAAAACCATCTACACATTATCTCTGACATTTGCAACATTGTTGCAATAATGAAACTCCATAAGGAATGTGTAAAGAGTCGGGACAAGACAGACAAGCAGCTTTTCTCAGCCAGTCCAAATCATGAATCAGCATCATTTCCACTGATATATACAAAGAAATGTCAATAGAAAAACAGATCAAACGAAACGAAGTACAGCTACTTTGACATCTTTCCAGCTTCAGTCTGAAGTGATTGTGTTAGCTGTGTAGTTGGCTAGCTAGCAAGGGGGAAGAGCCTCCATAGCAACCATTTTAGTTTTCCATACCAAAGTTCTACAACTATAAACCAGCGCTTGGGTAGTTTTGCTTTACATGGCAGTCAATACGAATATAACTAACGACCAGAGAACACCTAAAATTGCACTTGACAACCAGTGTTAGAGAATGCAATGTCACGTTTGTTGAAAAATGCATGGTTTGGGGGAGAATCTCGCTTTTTATGATAGAAATCTCATAACACATGGCCTCTCATGTATTATTGCTTAAATAACTGTCTGAGTTATTATTAATTAGTTTGATATACACTGAGTGTACAAAACATTAAGAACACTTTCCTAATATTGAGTTGAACCCCCCCATTTTGCCCTCAGAACAACCTCAATTTGTCAGGGGAAGGACACTACAAGGCGTCGAAAGCGTTCCACAGGGATGCTGGATATTGACTTCAATGCTTCCCACAGTTGTATCAAGTTGGATGGATGTTCTTTGGGTAGTGGACCATTCTTGATACACAGAGAAACTGTTGAGCGTGAAAAATCCAGCAGCGTTGCAGTTCTTGACACATACCGGTGTGCCTGGCACCTACTACCATACCCCGTTCAAAGGCACTTAAATATTTTGTCTTGTCCATTCACCCTCTGAATGGCACATATACACAATATATGTTTCAATTGTCTCAAGGCTTAAAAATCCTTCTTTAACCTGTCTCCTCCCCTTCATCTACACTGATTTGAAGTGGATTTAACAAGTGAAATCAATAAGGGATCATAGCTTTCACCTGTATTCACTTGGTCAGTCTGTCATGGAAAGAGCAGGTGTTCCTAATGTTTTGTACATTCAGTGTATATTGAATATACAATAAAACACAGTATAATACACCCTAGCAGGCAGTTTTTCCAAGCACCGTCTCACACTCCATATCACCTTATACAAGCCATTTTATATGTTCTAGCAGAACCATTTTTATTACTGAAGTGACACACTTATAAAACACTCAAAAGTCAGTAATGTTGACTCTCTTTATGTAAAGTGTTTATGAGTGTTCTAATTCTAAAGATGAAGGGTGACCAAGATTTTTTCCTTCATTTTTTTTATTTGACCTCTTGTGATGTAATTCTCACTGTCCTGTAGACGCAGCTGTGTTTTCTCTCCTCTTCTCAGAGATTTAGGTCAGACGATGTATGTAACTAAAGGAGGGCAGACTTACTCTCCTTAGCCCAGCATTGATCTTTCCATATAACCTGTCTGTCTGTCTGCCTGCCTGCCTGCCTTCCTGCATGCCTGCCTGCCTTCCTGCATGCCTGCCTGCCTGCCTGCCTGCCTGCCTCTTATAGAGATATTTTTACCATCCCTCTCCTTAGGGCTCTCAGTACATTAACTTCAATAGATGTACTGTCCTAACATAAATGTACATTTCAACACACACACATGCATAAAAGACAATGTGAACCATAAAGCTGGGGTTCTTTCCTCTGCCCAGGCCATGTTCCCAATGTTCCCTGGCTAATGTGTGTGCACACAGGCTGTTTGCTCATCTCAAAAGGTAACAGGAGGAGGGGGTTACTTTACCTCTGAGCAAACGGACTGACACACACAAAGGCCTGGCTGTTACATATCAAACCTCACTTCTATACAGGTCCCATTTTTTCTCTTCATTTGATGTTTTTTTTCTTATGTTTGCCAACATTGCTGAGAGTTCATTTAGGTTGTGCCAAAAGTGGAGTTGTACATCTAAGCTCCTTG
This sequence comes from Coregonus clupeaformis, assembly GCF_020615455.1. Taxonomy (NCBI): domain Eukaryota; kingdom Metazoa; phylum Chordata; class Actinopteri; order Salmoniformes; family Salmonidae; genus Coregonus; species Coregonus clupeaformis. The sequence continues at coordinate 57,823,966 of NC_059204.1, read as the reverse complement.
TGTAGTATGGTCTTGTATAGTTCCTTAGCTAACCCGGTTTCCCTCTCTGCCGCTCTTGTCTTGTCTCAGGAGAAAGGAGTCAGGGTGCCGCGACCCTTCTCCAGTGGACCCAGTGCCTTCATTCCAGAAGAGGAGGTGAGAAAATGCTTTCTTTCTTTGCTTTGAGGCTATATTTCCCCTGTCCTGTCTATTCTCTCTCGTTCTCCCTCACTGTCACTTTCGCTTAATCTCTCTCGCTTTTTCCCCTTTGTCTATATCTTCCCACCTTTATCTTCACCTAGCCTGGAACTCAGACATGTAAACCATATTTCAGATTACAGCAGCAGCAGCTTTACTGTAAAATGGTTCAATACACACTGCCTGACTGAAAGCCCTCACTTCCCAACCCCTCTCTTCCCTGTCCTGCCTGACCTCTTCCCCCAACCCCTCCGCCCTGGGTCCAGATTGTGGAGGCGTCCCAGGTGGACCCCCACACAGAGCAGATCCTGGCCGAGGCCTACTCTCCATCGGGTCACGTGGACCATCTGACCCGGGTGATGGGACTGCACCCCCACTACCTGGAGTCCTTCCTGCGTAGCCAGTTCTACCTGCTGAGGATGGACGGCCCCCTGCCTCTCCACTGCCGACACTACATTGCCATCATGGTAAACACTGATATAGGATGAACTTAGAGATTGTCATTGGGTGTGTCTGAAATGACACCCTATTTCCCTATCCTCCTGAGACCCAGGATGTTTTTTTACATCACATTTCTCAAAGAAGAAAGTGTGAAAAATATTTGTATTTATTTTTTATTGTACAGTCGTGGTCAAAAGTTTTGAGAATGACACAAATATTAATTTTCACAAAGTCTGCTGCCTCAGTTTTTATGATGGCAATTTGCATATACTCCAGAATGTTATGAAGAGTGATCAGATTAATTGCAAAATCCCTCTTTGCCATGAAAATTAACTTAATCCCAAAAAAACATTTCCACTGCATTTCAGCCACAAAAGGACCAGCTGACATCATGTCAGTGATTCTCTCGTTAACACAGATTAGAGTGTTGACGACGACAAGGCTGGAGATCACTGTCATGCTGATTGAGTTAGAATAACAGACTGGAAGCTTTAAAAGGAAGGTGGTGCTTGAAATCATTGTTCTTCCTCTGTTAACCATGGTTACCTGCAAGGAAACACGTGCCGTCATCATTGCTTTGCACAAAAAGGGCTTCACAGGCAAGGATATTGCTGCTAGTAAGATTGCACCTAAATCAACCATTTATCGGATCATCAAGAACTTCAAGGAGAGAGGTTCAATTGTTGTGAAGAAAGCTTCAGGGCGCCCAAGAAAGTCCAGCAAGCGCCAGGAATGTCTCCTAAAGTTGATTCAGCTGCGGGATCGGGGCACCACCAATGCAGAGCTTGCTCAGGAATGGCAGCAGGCAGGTGTGAGTGCATCTGCACGCACAGTGAGGTGAAGACTTTTGGAGGATGGCCTGGTGTCAAGAAGGGCAGCGAGGAAGCCACTTTTCTCCAGGAAAAACATCAGGGACAGACTGATATTCTGCAAAAGGTACAGGGATTGGACTGCTGAGGACTGGGGTAAAGTCATTTTCTCTGATGAATCCCCTTTCCGATTGTTTGGGGCATCCGGAAAAAAGCTTGTCTGGAGAAGACCAGGTGAGTGCTACCATCAGTCCTGTGTCATGCCAACAGTAAAGCATCCTGAGACCATTCATGTGTGGGGTTGCTTCTTAGCCAAGGGAGTGGGCCCACTCACAATTTTGCCTAAGAACACAGCCATGAATAAAGAATGGTACCAACACATCATCCGAGAGCAACTTCTCCCAACCATCCAAGAACAGTTTGGTGACGAACAATGCCTTTTCCAGCATGATGGAGCACCTTGCCATAAGGCAAAAGTGATAACTAAGTGGATCGGGGAACAAAACATCGACATTTTGGGTCCATGGCCAGGAAACTCCCCAGACCTTAATCCCATTGAGAACTTGTGGTCAATCCTCAAGAGGCTGGTGGACAAACAAAACCCCACAAATTCTGACAAACTCCAAGCATTGATTATGCAAGAATGGGCTGCCATCGGTCAGGATGTGGCCCAGAAGTTAATTGACAGCATGCCAGGGCGGATTGCAGAGGTCTTGAAAAAGAAGGGTCAACACTGCAAATATTGACTCTTTGCATAAACTAAATGTAATTGTCAATAAAAGGCTTTGACACTTATGGAATGCTTGTAATTATACTTAAGTATACCATAGTAACATCTGACAAAAATATCTAAAAACACTGAAGCAGCAAACTTTGTGAAGACCAATACTTGTGTCATTCTCAAAACACAGTGGCATGTATGGCCTCAGAGATACGGACCCAAAACAAATCACCATTAGAGTGGAAAAAAATTAATTGCTGGGTCTCAGGAGGCTGTATAGTGCACTACTTTTGACCAGAGCCCTGGGACCTCAGCAGAGGGAGTGTACTATATATAGAGTGCCATTTCCAACGCAGCCATTGTTCCCTGTAAGGGTTGAGGTTAGGATTTGGGTAAGGTAAGCTGATTCTATGGGCAGCTTCTACCTGCAGCTGCATGGTATGGGATAGGGCAAAGGTCAAACTAAGCTGGGAAAAAATGTTTCCTGCATATACACATCCTCCCTTAGAGCCTCCCTCTCCCTGCTCAGGAGACCTACCTAATACAAATCTCCTACTGACCCACATTCATATCTATCTAATGACCCATTTCCCTAACAACCAATGGCTATCTTTCCCGGAGTGACGGATGATGTTTTCCGTATGGTGTTAAAACTTTCACCTCAGTGCTGAGATGACCCTGGGGTGGTGCTGGACTGAGGATGCTTCTGTAGCTAGTAGAGAGAAAGAGATAGTGGAGACATTAAGCAGGGCAGTGTTTGCCCTGTGCTCAGACGCACTGGCCCTCAACACCTCCGTCTGTGGAGCTTTGGTATGCAGCCAACTCAGAGGGTCCTACCAACCCCCCCCCCCGACTCCAGCCCACCTCCAACTCGCCCTCTTCCTGATGTGGCCCTTCCACAACAAGGTCAAAGTCACCCCCCTCACTCTTAAGACACAGAATATTATGTTAGGAGGAACAGCTTAATGTAATGCAGTGTTAAAGAAACATTTAATGTACAGAGTAAAATAGGTCATGTTTAGAATTTAGACAGATACAATATGCCTATACTGTAAAACTTTAATTTAAAGATCATGCATTTTACAGACAATATTTATGCTTTATATTAAAGTCTGCTTATTTACTTAGACATTATGTTAATTTCATAATGATGACATTTGAGTTTTGTTAGATATTCTTTGAAACAAGCAACACTTTGTACCATTTAGTACTTGCTGAATGCCAGCTAAAACCGGACTGTCAAATACAGTATTACCCAGAAAACAGTATATAGAACATGAATATAAAGACAGTTTAGACAGTAGAAAACATACACAGTTCATACAGTAAAGGAAGAGTTTTCACAGTGAGCTATATTTCATCAACAACAAAAAAACTGTGTGTCTCCAGGCTGCAGCGCGTCACCAGTGTTCCTTCCTGGTGTCTCTGCATGTGCGTGAGTTCTACAGGATGGGGATGTGTCTAGACTGGCTGAAGGGTCTACAGTACGCCCCTCAGAGACTGAGGAACCTCAACGAGATCAACAAGATCCTAGCACACAGGCCCTGGCTCATCACCAAAGAGCACATTCAGGTTAGAACACAGACATGCATAAAACATACTCATATTCAAGTACATTATCTACATATGCACATATGAGATATATATATATATATATACACAGTGGGGAGAACAATTATTTGATACACTGCCGATTTTGCAGGTTTTCCTACTTACAAAGCATGTAGAGGTCTGTAATTTTTATCATAGGTACACTTCAACTGTGAGAGACGGAATCTAAAACAAAAATCCAGAAAATCACATTGTATGATTTTTAAGTAATTTAGTTTGCATTTTATTGCATGACATAAGTATTTGATACATCAGAAAAGCAGAACTTAATATTTGGTACAGAAACCTTTGTTTGCAATTACAGAGATCATACGTTTCCTGTAGGTCTTGACCAGGTTTGCACACACTGCAGCAGGGATTTTGGCCCACTCCTCCATACAGACCTTCTCCAGACCCTTCAGGTTTTGGGGCTGTCGCTGGGCAATACGGACTTTCAGCTCCCTCCAAAGATTTTCTATTGGGTTCAGGTCTGGAGTCTGGCTAGGCCACTCCAGGACCTTGAGATGCTTCTTACGGAGCCACTCCTTAGTTGCCCTGGCTGTGTGTTTCGGGTCGTTGTCATGCTGGAAGACCCAGCCACGACCCATCTTCAATGCTCTTACTGAGGGAAGGAGGTTGTTGGCCAAGATCTCGCGGTACATGGCCCCATCCATCCTCCCCTCAATACGGTGCAGTCGTCCTGTTCCCTTTGCAGAAAAGCATCCCCAAAGAATGATGTTTCCACCTCCATTCTTCACGGTTGGGATGGTGTTCTTGGGGTTGTACTCATCCTTCTTCTTCCTCCAAACACGGCGAGTGGAGTTTAGACCAAAAAGCTCTATTTTTGGCTCATCAGACCACATGACCTTCTCCCATTCCTCCTCTGGATCATTCAGATGGTCATTGGCAAACTTCAGACGGGCCTGGACATGCGCTGGCTTGAGCAGGGGGACCTTGCGTGCCCTGCAGGATTTTAATCCATGACGGCGTATTGTGTTACTAATGGTTTTCTTTGAGACTGTGGTCCCAGCTCTCTTCAGGTCATTAACCAGGTCCTGCCGTGTAGTTCTGGGCTGATCCCTCACCTTCCTCATGATCATTGATGCCCCACGAGGTGAGATCTTGCATGGAGCCCCAGACCGAGGGTGATTGACCGTCATCTTGAACTTCTTCCATTTTCTAATAATTGCGCCAACAGTTGTTGCCTTCTCACCAAGCTGCTTGCCTATTGTCCTGTAGCCCATCCCAGTCTTGTGCAGGTCTACAATTGTATCCCTGATGTCCTTACACAGCTCTCTGGTCTTGGCCATTGTGGAGAGGTTGGAGTCTGTTTGATTGAGTGTGTGGACAGGTGTCTTTTATACAGGTAACGAGTTCAAACAGATGCAGTTAATGCAGGTAATGAGTGGAGAACAGGAGGACTTCTTAAAGAAAAACTAACAGGTCTGTGAGAGCCGGAATTCTTACTGGTTGGTAGGTGATCAAATACTTATGTCATGCAATAAAATGCAAATTAATTACTTAAAAAATCATACAATGTGATTTTCTGGATTTTTTGTTTTAGATTCCGTCTCTCACAGTTGAAGTGTACCTATGATAAAAAATTACAGACCTCTACATGCTTTGTAAGTAGGAAAACCTGCAAAATCGGCAGTGTATCAAATACTTGTTCTCCCCACTGTGTTTTATATATATATATATATATATATTTTTATTTTATATATATATATATATATATATATATATATATATATATATATATATATATATATATATTTTCACTAACACACACACACATGCATGACTTTTATCCACATACTCACACATAAAGTAACTCACACTAAACCTCTTTCTCTCCTCCCTCTACCTCAGAACTTGGTGAAGACAGGGGAGCACAGTTGGTCTTTGGCGGAGCTGGTCCATGCTGTTG